>NW_024470844.1:320000-425000 GCF_017639515.1 Carcharodon carcharias
GAGAGTGAGAGTGGGGGGGGAGTGAGAGTGAGAGTGGGGGGGGGAGTGAGAGTGAGAGTGGGGGGGGGAGTGAGAGTGAGAGTGGGGGGGAGTGAGAGTGAGAGTGGGGGGGGAGTGAGAGTGGGGGGGGAGTGAGAGTGAGAGTGGGGGGGGAGTGAGAGTGGGGGGGAGTGAGAGTGAGAGTGGGGGGGGAGTGAGAGTGAGAGTGGGGGGGGAGTGAGAGTGAGAGTGGGGGGGGGAGTGAGAGTGAGAGTGGGGGGGGAGTGAGAGTGAGAGTGGGGGGGGAGTGAGAGTGAGAGTGGGGGGGGAGTGAGAGTGAGAGTGGGGGGGGGAGTGAGAGTGAGAGTGGGGGGGGAGTGAGAGTGAGAGTGGGGGGGGAGTGAGAGTGAGAGTGGGGGGGGAGTGAGAGTGAGAGTGGGGGGGAGTGAGAGTGGGGGGGGAGTGAGAGTGAGAGTTGGGGGGGAGTGAGAGTGAGAGTGGGGGGGGAGTGAGAGTGAGAGTGGGGGGGGAGTGAGAGTGAGAGTGGGGGGGAGTGAGAGTGAGAGTGGGGGGGGAGTGAGAGTGAGAGTGGGGGGGGAGTGAGAGTGAGAGTGGGGGGGGAGTGAGAGTGAGAGTGAGAGTGGGGGGGGAGTGAGAGTGGGGGGGGAGTGAGAGTGGGGGGGGAGTGAGAGTGGGGGGGGAGTGAGAGTGAGAGTGGGGGGGGAGTGAGAGTGGGGGGGAGTGAGAGTGAGAGTGGGGGGGGAGTGAGAGTGGGGGGGAGTGAGAGTGAGAGTGGGGGGGGAGTGAGAGTGAGAGTGGGGGGGGAGTGAGAGTGAGAGTGGGGGGGGAGTGAGAGTGGGGGGGAGTGAGAGTGAGAGTGGGGGGGGAGTGAGAGTGGGGGGGAGTGAGAGTGAGAGTGGGGGGGGAGTGAGAGTGGGGGGGGAGTGAGAGTGAGAGTGGGGGGGGAGTGAGAGTGGGGGGGGAGTGAGAGTGAGAGTGAGAGTGGGGAGTGAGAGTGGGGGGGGAGTGAGAGTGAGAGTGGGGGGGGAGTGAGAGTGGGGGGGGAGTGAGAGTGAGAGTGGGGGGGGAGTGAGAGTGAGAGTGGGGGGGGAGTGAGAGTGAGAGTGGGGGGGGAGTGAGAGTGAGAGTGGGGGGGGAGTGAGAGTGAGAGTGGGGGGGGAGTGAGAGTGGGGGGGGAGTGAGAGTGAGAGTGGGGGGGGAGTGAGAGTGGGGGGGGAGTGAGAGTGAGAGTGAGAGTGGGGGGGGAGTGAGAGTGAGAGTGGGGGGGGAGTGAGAGTGAGAGTGGGGGGGGAGTGAGAGTGAGAGTGGGGGGGGAGTGAGAGTGGGGGGGGAGTGAGAGTGAGAGTGGGGGGGGAGTGAGAGTGAGAGTGGGGGGGGAGTGAGAGTGGGGGGGGAGTGAGAGTGAGAGTGGGGGGGGAGTGAGAGTGAGAGTGGGGGGGGAGTGAGAGTGGGGGGGGGAGTGAGAGTGAGAGTGGGGGGGGAGTGAGAGTGAGAGTGGGGGGGGAGTGAGAGTGGGGGGGGAGTGAGAGTGGGGGGGGAGTGAGAGTGGGGGGGGAGTGAGAGTGAGAGTGGGGGGGGAGTGAGAGTGAGAGTGGGGGGGGAGTGAGAGTGGGGGGGGAGTGAGAGTGGGGGGGGAGTGAGAGTGAGAGTGGGGGGGGGAGTGAGAGTGAGAGTGGGGGGGAGTGAGAGTGAGAGTGGGGGGGGAGTGAGAGTGGGGGGGGAGTGAGAGTGAGAGTGGGGGGGGAGTGAGAGTGGGGGGGAGTGGGAGTGAGAGTGAGAGTGGGGGGGGAGTGAGAGTGAGAGTGAGAGTGAGAGTGGGGGGGGAGTGAGAGTGGGGGGGGAGTGAGAGTGAGAGTGGGGGGGGAGTGAGAGTGGGAGTGGGGGGGGAGTGAGAGTGAGAGTGGGGGGGGAGTGAGAGTGAGAGTGGGGGGGGAGTGAGAGTGAGAGTGGGGGGGGAGTGAGAGTGAGAGTGGGGGGGGGAGTGAGAGTGGGGGGGGAGTGAGAGTGAGAGTGGGGGGGGAGTGAGAGTGAGAGTGGGGGGGGAGTGAGAGTGAGAGTGGGGGGGGAGTGAGAGTGAGAGTGGGGGGGGAGTGAGAGTGAGAGTGGGGGGGGGGAGTGAGAGTGAGAGTGGGGGGGGAGTGAGAGTGAGAGTGGGGGGGGAGTGAGAGTGGGGGGGGAGTGGGAGTGAGAGTGAGAGTGGGGGGGGAGTGAGAGTGAGAGTGAGAGTGGGGGGGGAGTGGGAGTGAGAGTGGGGGGGAGTGAGAGTGAGAGTGGGGGGGGAGTGAGAGTGAGAGTGAGAGTGGGGGGGGAGTGGGAGTGAGAGTGGGGGGGAGTGAGAGTGGGGGGGGAGTGAGAGGGGGAGTGGGGGGGGAGTGAGAGTGGGGGGGAGTGAGAGTGGGGGGGGAGTGAGAGTGAGAGTGAGATTGGGGGGGAGTGAGAGTGGGGGGGGAGTGAGAGTGAGAGTGGGGGGGGAGTGGGAGTGGGGGGGGAGGGGGAGTGGGGTGGGAGGGGGAGTGGGGGGAGTGAGTGGGGGGGGAGTGAGAGTGAGAGTGAGAGGGGGAGTGAGAGGGAAGGCAGAGTGAGAGGGGGAGTGAGAGGGGGAGTGAGGGGGGAGTGAGAGGGAAGGCAGAGTGAGAGGGGGAGTGAGAGGGGGAGTGAGGGGGGAGTGAGAGGGAAGGCAGAGTGAGAGGGGGAGTGAGAGGGGGAGTGAGAGGGGGAGTGAGAGGGGGAGTGAGAGGGAAGGCAGAGTGAGAGGGGGAGTGAGAGGGGGAGTGAGAGGGGGAGTGAGAGGGGGAGTGAGAGGGAAGGCAGAGTGAGAGGGGGAGTGAGAGGGGGAGTGAGAGGGGGAGTGAGAGGGAAGGCAGAGTGAGAGGGGGAGTGAGAGGGGGAGTGAGAGGGGGAGTGAGAGGGGGAGTGAGAGGGAAGGCAGAGTGAGAGGGGGAGTGAGAGGGAAGGCAGAGTGAGAGGGGGAGTGAGAGGGGGAGTGAGAGGGGGAGTGAGAGGGGGAGTGAGAGGGAAGGCAGAGTGAGAGGGGGAGTGAGAGGGAAGGCAGAGTGAGAGGGGGAGTGAGAGGGGGAGTGAGAGGGGGAGTGAGAGGGGGAGTGAGAGGGAAGGCAGAGTGAGAGGGGGAGTGAGAGGGAAGGCAGAGTGAGAGGGGGAGTGAGAGGGAAGGCAGAGTGAGAGGGGGAGTGAGAGGGAAGGCAGAGTGAGAGGGGGAGTGAGAGGGGGAGTGAGAGGGAAGGCAGAGTGAGAGGGGGAGTGAGAGGGAAGGCAGAGTGAGAGGGGGAGTGAGAGGGGGAGTGAGAGGGGGAGTGAGAGGGGGAGTGAGAGGGGGAGTGAGAGGGGGAGTGAGAGGGAAGGCAGAGTGAGAGGGGGAGTGAGAGGGAAGGCAGAGTGAGAGAGGGAGTGAGAGGGAAGGCAGAGTGAGAGGGGGAGTGAGAGGGAAGGCAGAGTGAGAGGGGGAGTGAGAGGGAAGGCAGAGTGAGAGGGGGAGTGAGAGGGAAGGCAGAGTGAGAGGGGGAGTGAGAGGGGGAGTGAGAGGGGGAGTGAGAGGGGGAGTGAGAGGGAAGGCAGAGTGAGAGAGGGAGTGAGAGGGGGAGTGAGAGGGGGAGTGAGAGGGGGAGTGAGAGGGAAGGCAGAGTGAGAGAGGGAGTGAGGGGGGAGTGAGAGGGGGAGTGAGAGGGAAGGCAGAGTGAGAGGGGGAGTGAGAGGGGGAGTGAGAGGGAAGGCAGAGTGAGAGGGGGAGTGAGAGGGGGAGTGAGAGGGAAGGCAGAGTGAGAGGGGGAGTGAGAGGGAAGGCAGAGTGAGAGGGGGAGTGAGAGGGGGAGTGAGAGGGAAGGCAGAGTGAGAGGGGGAGTGAGAGGGGGAGTGAGAGGGAAGGCAGAGTGAGAGGGGGAGTGAGAGGGAAGGCAGAGTGAGAGGGGGAGTGAGAGGGGGAGTGAGAGGGAAGGCAGAGTGAGAGGGGGAGTGAGAGGGAAGGCAGAGTGAGAGGGAAGGCAGAGTGAGAGGGGGAGTGAGAGGGAAGGCAGAGTGAGAGGGAAGGCAGAGTGAGAGGGAAGGCAGAGTGAGAGGGGGAGTGAGAGGGGGAGTGAGAGGGAAGGCAGAGTGAGAGGGGGAGTGAGAGGGGGAGTGAGAGGGAAGGCAGAGTGAGAGGGGGAGTGAGAGGGGGAGTGAGAGGGAAGGCAGAGTGAGAGGGGGAGTGAGAGGGGGAGTGAGAGGGAAGGCAGAGTGAGAGGGGGAGTGAGAGGGAAGGCAGAGTGAGAGGGGGAGTGAGAGGGAAGGCAGAGTGAGAGGGAAGGCAGAGTGAGAGGGGGAGTGAGAGGGGGAGTGAGAGGGAAGGCAGAGTGAGAGTGGGGTGGGGAGTGGGAGTGAGAGGGAAGGCAGAGTGAGAGGGGGAGTGAGAGGGGGAGTGAGAGGGAAGGCAGAGTGAGGGGGGAGTGAGAGGGGGAGTGAGAGGGAAGGCAGAGTGAGAGGGGGAGTGAGAGGGGGAGTGAGAGGGAAGGCAGAGTGAGAGGGGGAGTGAGAGGGGGAGTGAGAGGGGGAGTGAGAGGGGGAGTGAGAGGGAAGGCAGAGTGAGAGGGGGAGTGAGAGGGGGAGTGAGAGGGGGAGTGAGAGGGGGAGTGAGAGGGGGAGTGAGAGGGAAGGCAGAGTGAGAGTACCACATGGAACGACAGCCTTGCAGTTTCCTGGTGAATATACTAAGTGGATGGGCTCAGTGCAGCAAACTGCGAGTGGACTATCTGTGTAAATAGAGGGAACTGGCAGCAAATTGGTGCACAGAAAGATCCCAAATACAGCAACTTGACAATGACCTCAAAGCTCTGTGTAAAAAAACGGCCAAGACACAACCCAACGTCCACATGAGAGGCAGGCAAGGACTCTGTGATGGCCCATCAGAAAAACAGCACCTCCAACAGTGCAGCACTCCCTCACTGCTGACCCTCCGACAGTGCAGCACTCCCTCACTACTGACCCTCCGACAATGCAGCACTCCTTCAGTACTGACCCTCCGACAGTGCAGCACTCCCTCAGCACTGACCCTCCGACAGTTCAGCACCCCCTCAGTACTGACCCTCTAACAGTGCAGCACTCCCTCAGTACTGACCCTCCGACAGTTCAGCACTCCCTCAGTACTGATCCTCTGGCAGTGCAGCACTCCCTCAGTACTGACCCTCAGACAGTGCGGCACTCCCTCAGCACTGACCCTCTGACAGTGCAGCACTCCTCAGTACTGACCCTCTGACAGTGCAGCACTCCCTCACTGCTGACCCTCCGACAGTGCAGCACTCCCTCAGTACTGACCCTCCGACAGTGCAGCACTCCCTCAGCACTGACCCTCCGACAGTGCAGCACTCCCTCAGTACTGACCCACCGACAGTGCAGCACTCCCTCAGTACTGACCCTCTGGCAGTGCAGCACTCCCTCAGCACTGACCCTCGGACAGTTCAGCACTCCCTCAGTACTGACCCTCCAACAGTGCAGCACTCCCTCAGCACTGACCCTCGGACAGTTCAGCACTCCCTCAGTACTGACCCTCCAACAGTGCGGCACTCCCTCAGTACTGACCCTCTGACAGTGCAGCGCTCCCTCAGCACTGACCCTCCGACAGTGCGGCACTCCTGCAGTACTGACCCTCCGACAGTGCAGCACTCCCTCACTACTGACCCTCCGACAGTGCAGCACTCCCTCAGTACTGACCCTCTGACAGTGCGGCACTCCTTCAGTACTGACCCTCCGACAGTGCAGCACTCCCTCACTGCTGACCCTCCGACAGTGCAGCACTCCCTCACTACTGACCCTCCGACAGTGCAGCACTCCTTCAGTACTGACCCTCCGACAGTGCAGCACTCCCTCACTACTGACCCTCCGACAGTGCGGTGCTCCCTCAGCACTGACCCTCTGACAGTGCATCACTCCCTCAGTACTGACCCTCTGACAGTGCATCACTCCCTCAGTACTGACCCTCCGACAGTGCAGTTCTCTGCTGCCAAGGGAGTAATGATCATTGCCCGTATCTACATTTCCCTTCAGCCCCTGTGGGTTTATGTTAGGATGTGTGAGTGAACGGGCGAGTGGATAAATTATCCAGGTTAGCCAATTGCTGCCTCACTCTGCTGGCACATCAGTTAGCTGGAGATCGAGAAGTTCAATCCTGCCATTCTGTGAATGCACGCTGCAGTCAAATAGCCTTCTGACTCACAGAGGGGAATGAATTTCAGGTGGACCAAGGGTGACCAGTCCCCATTGCTCACAAGCTATCAACAACTATTCTGGGGGGGTGATAATGGTGAAATTTAAGAAGGGTTATAATGTGCGGAGGGGCTGGAGTTGGCATGCGGGTGGTGAGCTGGGAGGAGCGGGGGTGCGACTGGGGGTTGTGGACAAATGCCTCCTCCCTCACCCTTTCCTCTCTCCCTGTCTACAGGCACTCGGTGACTTCTGTATCGACCCAGATTCATCTGTCAGCAACATAACCCAGACCAAATTGGGAATCAATGCAGGTGAGAGCGGGGGAAGAGGCAGAGGGATAAAGCAAGGAAGATAGAGACAGGGGGAGAGTGATAGTGATCGAGACAGAGAGAGAGAAAGACAGAGGGTGAGCAATAGTGATCGAGAGAGAGAGGCGGGGAGAGCGATAGTGATCGAGACAGAGAGAGAGAGAGACAGAGGGAGAGCAATAGTGATCGAGAGAGAGAGAGAGGCAGGGACAGCGATAGTGATCGAGAGAGAGAGAGAGAGACAGAGGGAGAGCAATAGTGATCGAGAGAGAGAGAGAGAGAGACAGGGGGAGAGCGATAGTGATTGAGAGAGAGAGAGAGAGACGGGGGAGAGCGATAGTGATCGCGAGAGAGAGAGAGGCGGGGAGAGCGATAGTGATCGAGACAGAGAGAGACGGGGGAGAGCGATAGTGATCGAGAGAGAGAGAGGCGGGGAGAGCGATAGTGATCGAGAGAGAGAGAGAGACAGGGAGAGTGATAGTGATTGAGAGAGAGAGAGAGACAGAGGGAGGGCAATAGTGATCGAGAGAGAGAGAGAGAAAGACGGGGAGAGTGATAGTGATTGAAACAGAGAGAGACAGAGGGTGAGCAATAGTGATCGAGAGAGAGAGAGAGACAGAGGGTGAGCAATATTGATCGAGAGAGAGAGAGAGAGACAGAGGGAGAGCAATAGTGATCGAGAGAGAGAGAGAGAGAGACAGAGGGTGAGCAATAGTGATCGAGAGAGAGAGAGGGACAGGGAGAGCAATAGTGATCGAGAGAGAGAGAGACAGAGGGTGAGCAATAGTGATCGAGAGAGAGAGAGAGAGACAGGGGGAGAGCGATAGTGATCAAGAGAGAGAGAGAGGCGGGGAGAGCGATAGTGATCAAGACAGAGAGAGAGAGAGACAGAGGGAGAGCAATAGTGATCGAGAGAGAGAGAGAGAGAGACGGGGAGAGCGATAGTGATCGAGAGAGAGAGAGAGAGACAGAGGGAGAGCAATAGTGATCGAGAAAGAGAGAGAGACAGAGGGTGAGCAATAGTGATCGAGAGAGAGAGAGAGAGACAGGGGGAGAGCGATAGTGATCAAGAGAGAGAGAGAGGCGGGGAGAGCGATAGTGATCGAGACAGAGAGAGAGAGAGACAGAGGGAGAGCAATAGTGATCGAGAGAGAGAGAGAGAGACAGGGCGAGAGTGATGGTGATCGAGAGAGAGAGAGAGACGGGGAGAGCGATAGTGATCGAGAGAGAGAGAGAGACAGGGGAGAGCGATAGTGATCGAGAGAGAGACAGGGGAGAGCGATAGTGATCGAGAGAGAGAGAGGGAGAGACAGGGGGAGAGCGATAGTGATCGAGAGAGAGAGGGAGACAGGGGGAGAGCGATAGTGATCGAGAGAGAGAGAGAGACAGGGCGAGAGTGATGGTGATCGAGAGAGAGAGAGAGACGGGGAGAGCGATAGTGATCGAGAGAGAGAGACAGGGGGAGAGCGATAGTGATTGAGAGAGAGAGAGAGACAGGGCGAGAGTGATGGTGATCGAGAGAGAGAGAAAGACAGGGAAGAGCGATAGTGATTGAGAAAGAGAGAGACAGGGGAGAGCGATTGTGATCGAGAGAGAGTGAGAGAGAGAGGGAGAGTGATGGTGATAGAGAGAGAGAGACAGGGGGAGAGTGATGGTGATCGAGAGAGAGGGAGAGACAGGGGGAGAGTGATGGTGATCGAGAGAGAGAGAGAGAGACAGGGGGAGAGCGATAGTGATAGAGAGAGAGAGAGAGAGGGGCGGGGAGAGCGATAGTGATCGAGAGAGAGAGAGAGACAGGGGGAGAGCGATAGTGATCGAGAGAGAGGCGGGGAGAGCGATAGTGATCGCGACAGAGAGAGAGAGATAGAGGGAGAGCAATAGTGATCGAGAGAGAGAGAGATGGAGAGAGTAATAGTGATTGAGAGAGAGAGAGACAGAGGGAGGGCAATAGTGATCGAGAGAGAGAGAGACAGAGGGTGAGCAATAGTGATCGAGAGAGAGAGAGAGACGGGGAGAGCGATAGTGATCGAGACAGAGAGAGAGACAAAAAGAGAGCAATAGTGATCGAGAGAGAGAGAGACGGGGAGAGCGATAGTGATCGAGAGAGAGAGAGAGGCGGGGAGAGTGATAGTGATCGAGAGAGAGAGAGAGACGGGGGAGAGCGATAGTGATCGAGAGAGAGGCGGGGAGAGCGATAGTGATCGCGACAGAGAGAGAGAGATAGAGGGAGAGCAATAGTGATCGAGAGAGAGATGGAGAGAGTAATAGTGATTGAGAGAGAGAGAGACAGAGGGAGGGCAATAGTGATCGAGAGAGAGAGACAGAGGGTGAGCAATAGTGATCGAGAGAGAGAGAGACGGGGGAGAGCGATAGTGATCGAGACAGAGAGAGAGACAAAAAGAGAGCAATAGTGATCGAGAGAGAGAGAGACGGGGAGAGCGATAGTGATCGAGAGAGAGAGAGAGGCGGGGAGAGTGATAGTGATCGAGAGAGAGAGAGACGGGGGAGAGCGATAGTGATCGAGAGAGAGAGAGAGAGACGGGGGAGAGCGATAGTGATCGAGAGAGAGAGAGATACAGGGGGAGAGCGATAGTGATCGAGAGAGAGAGAGAGACAGGGGGAGAGCGATAGTGATTGAGAGAGAGAGAGAGACAGGGGGAGAGCGATTGTGATCGAGAGAGAGCGAGAGAGAGAGGGAGAGTGATGGTGATAGAGAGAGAGAGACAGGGGGACAGTGATGGTGATCGAGAGAGAGAGAGACAGGGGAGAGCGATAGTGATCGAGAGAGAGAGAGGGAGACAGGGGGAGAGCGATAGTGATCGAGAGAGAGAGAGAGAGACAGGGGAGAGCGATAGTGATCGAGAGAGAGAGAGAGAGACAGGGGAGAGCGATAGTGATCGAGAGAGAGAGATAGACAGAGAGCGAGACAGACAGAGCGAGACAGACTGTCCGTGAAGGGGGGAGCGAACGCTCAAGTATCTCCTCACGCCAGCGCCAAGGCCAGCATTCACCTCCCACCGCTCTGATCTCCGCACCTGAACCCTGCTCACCATTAAACCCAACATGGGAACGACTGAAATATTCCACAGAGAGAGAGAGAGATAGACAGAGAGAGAAACAGAGACAGAGACAGAGAGACAGAGACAGAGAGAGAGAGACAGAGAGAGAGAGAGAAAGACAGAGAGAGAGAGACAGAGAGAGAGAAAGACAGAGAGAGAGACAGAGAGAGAGAAAGACAGAGAGAGAGACAGAGTGAGAGACAGAGAGAGAGACAGAGAGACACAGAGAGAGATAGAGCGACAGAGAGAGAGAGACAGAGAGAGAGAGATACATGGAGAGAGAGAGATGAAGAGGGAGATACTGAGACAGAGATACAGAAACAGATGGAGTCAGAAATTTGAGAGAGGGTGAGAGAGAAAGAGGCAGAGAGACAGATGGACAGATAGACAAACAGGCAGACAGAGAATGGGTGAAAGAGACAGAGACGAAGAGAGAGGGAGAAAAAGGTGCAGATTTGGAGAAAGAGAAAAAGAAATAGAGGGAGAAAGAGAGACAGAGAGGTAGAGAGAGACAGACAAGGGAGAAAGGGAGGGAGACAAGGACAATGAGAGAGAGGGAAAGTGAGAGAGAGGGAAAGTGAGAGAGAGGGAAAGCGAGAGAGGGAAAGTGAGAGAGAGGGAGAGTGAGAGAGAGGGAAAGTTTGAAAGAGGGAGAGTGAGAGACAGGGAAGGTGAGAGACAGGGAAAGTGAAAGACAGAGAAAGTGAGAGAGAGGTAAAGTGAGAGACGGAGAAAGTGAGAGAGAGGGAAAGTGAGAGACAGTGAAAGTGAGAGACAGCGAAAGATCCCCACATTCTCCCCGTCTCCCTCAATCCCCACCTACTCACCTTCACCCCGTCTCCCTCAATCCCCACCTACCCACCTTCTCCCCATCTCCCTCAATCCCCACTACCCACCTTCTCCCCGTCTCCCACAATCCCCACCTACCCACCTTCTCCCAGTCTCCCTCAATCCCCACCTACCCACCTTCTCCTCATATCCCTCAATTCCCACTTACCCATCTTCCTGTCCTGGTAGTGTTTGATGGGGACTGTGTAGAGGGAGATTTACTCTGTATCTAACCCCGTGCTGTACCTGTCCTGGGAGTGTTTGATGGGAACAGTGTAGAGGGAGCATTACTCTGTATCTTAACCCGTGCTGTACCCGTCCTGGGAGTGTTTGATGGGGACAGTGTAGAGGGAGTTTTACTCTGTATCTAACCCCGTGCTGCACCTGTCCTGGGAGTGTTTGATGGGGACAGTTGTAGAGGGAGCTTTACTCTGTATCTAACTCCGTGCTGTACCTGTCCTGGGAGTGTTTGATGGGAACAGTGTAGAGGGAACTTTACTCTGTATCTAACTCTGTGCTGTATCTGTCCTGGGAGTGTTTGATGGGGACAGTGTAGAGGGAGATTTACTCTGTATCTAACTCCGTGCTGTACCTGTCCTGTGAGTGTTTGATGGGGACAGTGTAGGGGGAGATTTACTCTGTATCTAACCCCGTGCTGTACCTGTCCTGGGAGTGTTTGATGGGGACAGTGTAGAGGGAGCTTTACTCTGTATCTAACCCTGTGCTGTACCCGTCCTGGGAGTGTTTGATGGGGACAGTGTAGAGGGAGATTTACTCTGTATCTAACCCCGTGCTGTACCTATCCTGGGAGTGTTTGATGAGGACAGTGTCGACGGAGATTTACTCTGTATCTAACCCCGTGCTGTACCTGTCCTGGGAGTGTTTGATGGGGTCAGTGTCGAGGGATATTTACTCTGATTGAATAACCTTTCCTCTCTCCCAGATCTGCTCGATTACTATTTAACCTGTGATGACGGTGCCCTCAACCCTTTCCACTACGTGAGTCTCTCTGCTCTCTCAATTCAACATCATCCTCTCCATTTCTTCCTGCAAATCTCTTCCTTCACTCTCTCTTTCCCACTCTCTCTTTCTCTCTTTTGCTCTCTCTCTCTTCATCTCTATCTTTCCCTGTTTCCACCTCTCATTTCCGCTCTCATTCCCACCATCTCTCCACCCTCTGAGCTCTCTCCCCTCTCCGAGCTCTCTCCGCCCTCCGTGCTCTCTCCGCCCTCTGAGCTCCCTCCCTCCACCCTCCAAGCTCTCTCCACCCTCCTAGCTCCCTCCGCCCTCCGAGCACCCTCCGGCCTCCGAGCTCTCTCCCCCCTCCGAGCTCTCCCCACCCTCCAAGCTCCCTCCACGCTCTGAGCTCTCTCCACCCTCTGAGCTCCCTCTGCCCTCTGAGCTCTCTCCACACTCCAAGCTCTCTCCACCCTCTGAGCTCCCTCCGCCCTCTGAGCTCCCTCCGCCCTCTGAGCTCCCTCCGCCCTCCGAGCTCCCTCTGCCCTCCGAGCTCCCTCCACCCTCCGGGCTCTCTCCGCCCTCCGAGCTCTCTCCACCCTCCGAGCTCTCCCCACCCTCCAAGCTCCCTCCACGCTCTGAGCTCTCTCCACCCTCCGAGCTCCCTCCACCCTCCGAGCTCTCCCCACCCTCTGAGCTCTCTCCGCTCTCCGAGCTCTCTCCACCCTCCGAGCTCTCTCCACCCTCCGAGCTCTCTCCACCCTCCGAGCTCTCCCCACCCTCTGAGCTCTCTCCGCTCTCCGAGCTCTCTCCACCCTCCGAGCTCTCTCCACCCTCCGAGCTCTCTCCACCCTCCGAGCTCTCCCCACCCTCTGAGCTCTCTCCGCTCTCCGAGCTCTCCCCACCCTCCGGGCTCCCTCCACCCTCCGAGCTCTCTCCCCCCTCCGAGCTCTCTCCCCCCTCCGAGCTCCCTCCACCCTCCGAGCTCTCTCCACACTCCAAGCTCTCCCCACCCTCCGAGCTCCCTCCACCCTCCGAGCTCTCTCCACCCTCTGAGCTCCCTCTGCCCTCTGAGCTCCCTCTGCCCTCTGAGCTCCCTCCGCCCTCTGAGCTCTCCCCACCCTCCGGGCTCTCTCCCCACCCTCCGAGCTCTCTCCACCCTCCGAGCTCTCTCCACCCTCCGAGCTCTCCCCACCCTCTGAGCTCTCTCCGCTCTCCGAGCTCTCCCCACCCTCCGGGCTCCCTCCACCCTCCGAGCTCTCTCCCCCCTCCGAGCTCTCTCCCCCCTCCGAGCTCCCTCCACCCTCCGAGCTCTCTCCACACTCCAAGCTCTCCCCACCCTCCGAGCTCCCTCCACCCTCCGAGCTCTCTCCACCCTCTGAGCTCCCTCTGCCCTCTGAGCTCCCTCTGCCCTCTGAGCTCCCTCCGCCCTCTGAGCTCCCTCCGCCCTCCGAGCTCCCTCTGCCCTCCAAGCTCCCTCCGCCCTCCGAGCACCCTCCGCCCTCCGAGCTCCCTCCCCACCCTCCGAGCTCTCTCTGACCTCCGAGCTCCCTCCACCCTCCGAGCTCTCTCCGCCCTCCGAGCTCCCTCCGCCCTCCGAGCTCCCTCCACCCTCCGAGCTCTCTCCGCCCTCCGAGCTCCCTCCACCCTCCGAGTTCTCTCCCCACCCTCCGGGCTCTCTCCCCCCTCCGAGCTCCCTCCACCCTCCGAGCTCCCTCCCCACCCTCTGAGCTCCCTCCACCCTCCGAGCTCTCCCCACCCTCTGAGCTCTCTCCACCCTCCGAGCTCCCTCTGCCCTCCGAGCTCTCTCCACCCTCCGAGCTCTCTCCACCCTCCGGGCTCCCTCCACCCTCCGAGCTCCCTACACCCTCCAAGCTCTCTCCCCCCTCCGAGCTCCCTCCACCCTCCGAGCTCTCTCCACCCTCCGAGCTCTCTCCACCCTCCGAGCTCTTTCCACCATCCGAACTTCCTCCACCCTCCGAGCTCTCTCCGCCCTCCGAGCTCTCTCCCCCCTCCGAGCTCTCTCTCCACCCTCCGAGCTCTCTCCGCCCTCCGAGCTCTCTCCACCCTCCGAGCTCCCTCCCCCCTCCGAGCTCTCTCCACCCTCCGAGCTCTCTCTCCGCCCTCCGAGCTCTCTCCACCCTCCGAGCTCTCTCCACCCTCCGAGCTCTCTCCACCCTCCGAGCTCTCTCCACCCTCCGAGCTCCCTCCCCCCTCCGAGCTCTCTCCACCCTCCGAGCTCCCTCCCCACCCTCCGAGCTCCCTCCACCCTCCGAGCTCTTTCCACCATCCGAACTTCCTCCACCCTCCGAGCTCTCTCCCCCCTCCGAGCTCTCTCTCCGCCCTCCGAGCTCCCTCTGCCCTCTGAGCTCCCTCCCCACCCTCCGAGCTCCCTCCACCCTCCGAGCTCTCTCCGCCCTCCGAGCTCTCTCCCCCCTCCGAGCTCCCTCCGCCCTCCGAGCTCCCTCCGCCCTCCGAGCTCCCCCCACCCTCCGAGCTCTCTCCACCCTCCGAGCTCTCTCTCCGCCCTCCGAGCTCTCATCCCCCCTCAGAGCTCTCCCCACCTTCCGAGCTCTCTCCACCCTCCGAGCTCTCTCCCCCCTCCGAGCTCCCTCTGCCCTCCGAGCTCTCTCCCCCCTCCGAGCTCTCTCCCCCCTCCGAGCTCTCCCCCCTCCGAGCTCTCCCCACCTTCCGAGCTCTCTCCACCCTCCGAGCTCTCTCTCCACCCTCCGAGCTCTCTCCACCCTCCGAGCTCTCTCCACCCTCCGAGCTCCCTCCACCCTCCGAGCTCTCTCCACCCTCCGAGCTCTCTCCACCCTCCGAGCTCTCTCCGCTCTCCGAGCTCTCTCCACCCTCCGAGCTCTCCCCACCCTCCGAGCTCTCTCCACCCTCCGAGCTCTCTCCCCCCTCCGAGCTCTCTCCACCCTCCGAGCTCTCTCCCCCCTCCGAGCTCTCTCCCCCCTCCGAGCTCTCTCCACCCTCCGAGCTCTCTCCACCCTCCGAGCTCCCTCCCCACCCTCCGAGCTCTCTCCACCCTCCGAGCTCCCTCCCCCCTCCGAGCTCTCTCCACCCTCCGAGCTCTCTCCCCCCTCCGAGCTCCCTCCCCACCCTCCGGGCTCTCTCCCCCCTCCGAGCTCCCTCTGCCCTCCGAGCTCCCTCCCCACCCTCCGAGCTCTCTCCGCCCTCCTAGCTCCCTCCACCCTCCGAGCTCTCCCCACCCTCCAAGCTCTCTCCACCCTCCGAGCTCCCTCCCCACCCTCCGAGCTCTCTCCGCCCTCCGAGCTCTCTCCACCCTCCGAGCTCTCTCTCCACCCTCCGAGCTCTCTCCACCCTCCGAGCTCTCTCCGCCCTCCTAGCTCCCTCCACCCTCCGAGCTCTCCCCACCCTCCAAGCTCTCTCCGCCCTCCGAGCTCTCTCCACCCTCCGAGCTCCCTCCACCCTCCGAGCTCTCTCCACCCTCCGAGCTCTCTCTCCACCCTCCGAGCTCTCTCCACCCTCCGAGCTCTCTCCGCCCTCCTAGCTCCCTCCACCCTCCGAGCTCTCCCCACCCTCCAAGCTCTCTCCACCCTCCGAGCTCTCCCCACCCTCCAAGCTCTCTCCACCCTCCGAGCTCTCATCCCACCTTCCGAGCTCTCTCCACCCTCCAAGCTCTTTCCACCATCCGAACCTTCTCCGCCCTCAGAGCTCTCCCCACCCTCCGAGCTCTCTCCACCCTCCGAGCTCTCTCCACCCTCCGAGCTCTCTTCCCAACTCTCTCTCAGTTCCCCTGCACTGCCTGTCCACCTCTCTCTCTCTCCCTTTTTGTTTTACACCCCCTCCCTTACTCTCACTTCCTCTCGCCCACTCTCTATCACTCTCACCTCCCCTCCTCTCTCTCTCTGTCCCTGTTCCCCTTTCTCACTCCCTCTCCCTAACTCTCCCTCCCTGTCCCTCTCTCTTTCTCCCCCAGGCTCTCTCTCTCACTCCCTCCCCCTATCACTACCCTTCCTCCTCTTCTGTGTATCTCCTGCCTGTTTCCTTCTCGCCCTTTGTCCCTAACTCACTCTCCCTGTCCCTCCCTCCCTCTCTCTCCCTCGCTCTCACTCGTTCTGCCCCTCCTCCTCTTTGTCTCCCTTTCTCTCTCTCTCTCTCTTTCCCTATTTTTCACTCTCACCCTTCCTCCCTAAATCTCCCTCTCTCTCTCACTTCCCCTCCTCCTCCTCTCCATGTCTCTCTCTCTCTCTCCCAGTTTCTCTCTCTCCTTCCCTAACTCACACTCCCCTGTCTCTCTCTCTCTCACTCCCTCTCACTCTTAATTCCCAACCCCACCTCTCTGTCTCTCTCTCTCTCTCCCCGTTTCCAACTCTCACTCCCTGCCCCTCCCTCTCTTTCTTTCAGTGTCTCTCTCTCGCTCCCTTTCTCTGCCCCCTCCTTCTCTCCGTCTCTCCCCCACTCCCTGTCCCTCTATCCCTCTCACTCCCCTGCCTCCTCTCCGTCACTCTCCCACTCTGTCTCTCTCCCTGTTTCCATTTCTCACTCCCCCTCCCTAATTCTCATCCCCCTCCCTCTTTCTCTTTCTTTTCATGTCCCTCTCTCTTTCTCTCCCTCACGCCCAGGTGTCACAACATCTCCTCCTACTCTCCGTCTCGCTATCTCTCTCTCCCTCTCTCTCTTCTAACTCATACTCTCCCTCCCTAACTCTGAACCCCTTTCCCTGTCTATACGCCTTTTTACCAGAGATTCTCTATCTCACAGTGCTGCACTGTCGGAGGGAGATGTATATACTCTAGGATTTGAGCTACATAATCCAGGCCGACACTCCCCCCGGTGCCAGTACTGAGGGAGTGCTGCACTGTCGGAGGGAGATGTATATACTCTAGGATTTGAGCTACATAATCCAGGCCGACACTCCCCCCGGTGCCAGTACTGAGGGAGTGCTGCACTGTCGGAGGGAGATGTATATACTCTAGGATTTGAGCTACATAATCCAGGCCGACACTCCCCCCGGTGCCAGTACTGAGGGAGTGCTGCACTGTCGGAGGGAGATGTATATACTCTAGGATTTGAGCTACATAATCCAGGCCGACACTCCCCCCGGTGCCAGTACTGAGGGAGTGCTGCACTGTCGGAGGGAGATGTATATACTCTAGGATTTGAGCTACATAATCCAGGCCGACACTCCCCCCGGTGCCAGTACTGAGGGAGTGCTGCACTGTCGGAGGGAGATGTACATACTCTAGGATTTGTTCTACACCCCACTGCTCCCAACTCCAAATGTAAAGCGACTATGCCACTTCAATCCCTACCCCAAGATTCCTCTCTAAACCTGTGTCTCTCCCGGCCCTCTCTTAACAGAGCGTGACCCTCTCTTACCGAGCAATGAGTACCATCCACTCTCAAATCAATAGCCTGGAGCGAGGAGCCATCGCTGAATTCCCATCTGCGCAGGTAAGGTACAGAGCGGGTTGGTGGTACTGAGGACGGTGGGGAGGGGGTGGTGGGGGAGTGGGGGGGGATTGAGGACCGATTCCGGACCAGTGTGCGCTCACCTATCATAAGAATTAGGAGCAGGAGGCCGCTCGGCCCCTCCAGCCTGCTCCCCCTCAGGGTAAGGCCCTGAATGCGGCCCCACTCTGTCCGCAACCCCCTCCCTTCGACCCCACCCCCCCCATAACACTCGACTCCCGTGTGGATCAGAGACCCTGTCTAACTCAGCCTTGAGTGTATTCATCCAGCTGCCCCCACACCCCGCCCCTCCAGCCTCCACTGCTCCCTGGGGAAGAAAACCCCGGACTCACGACCCTCAGGGAAATAATTCCTCCTCACCCCTGCCTTCACCGGGAGACCCCTTATCCTCAAACTGTCTGCCCCCTCGTTCTAAACTCCTCCACCGGGGAGGGGGAGGAACATCCACTCAGCATCCACCCCTCAAACTGTCTGCCCCCTCGTTCTAAACTCCCCCATCGGGGAGGGGGAGGGGAGGGAGGAACATGCACTCAGCATCCACCCTGTCAAGCCCCACCTCCCCTCAGGATCTGATATGTCTCAATAAGATCCCCCCCCCACCATTCTTCTAAACCCCC
Source organism: Carcharodon carcharias (assembly GCF_017639515.1). Classification (NCBI taxonomy): domain Eukaryota; kingdom Metazoa; phylum Chordata; class Chondrichthyes; order Lamniformes; family Lamnidae; genus Carcharodon; species Carcharodon carcharias. The sequence goes on from NW_024470844.1 coordinate 337,404, forward strand.
TCAACGGGCACAGGCCCAACCCTCCCTCGTCAGACAAAGCCCCCATCACCCCAGGAATCAGCCGAGTGAACCTTCCCTGAACTGCACCCCCCCTCCACCAACCCCCCCACAGTGCAGGTACCTCCCTCCTTAAGTAGGGAGACCAGAACTGGACACAGAGCTCCGGGCCCAATCCCACCAGTGCCCTGACCGCTTGCAGCGAGGCATTCCTACTTTTATAAAAAGCAAAATACTGCGGATGCTGGAAATCTGGAACAAAAACAAAAACACCTGGAAAAACTCAGCGGGTCTGACAGCATCTGCGGAGAGGGATACAGTTAATGTTTCGAGTCCTTGTGACCCTTCACCAGAACTAAGACATATAGAAATGAGTTGAAATATAAGCTGGTAGAGGGGGGTGGGACAGGAGAGATGTATAAAGGGCCAGTGATAGGTGGAGGCTAAAAAGAGATTGCCAATGATGTCATAGACAAAAGGACAAAGGGGTGTTGATCTAATGAATGTGCTAATGGGGACATTAAGGGTAGCAAGCTAGTGGCAGATGGCCCTAGTGGGGGTGGGGTGGGGGGAAGGGATCGAAATGGGATGAAAGGTGGAGATGAAACAATAGATCCAAATAAATTTAAAAATAGGAGGGAAAAGAAAAATATATAGTTGCAACAAAATTATAAACTATTGGAAAAGGGGGGATCGAAAAGGGGGTGGGGATGGAGGAGAGAGTTCACGGTCTGAAGTTGTTGAATTCAATATTCAGTTCGGAAGGCTGTAAAGTGCCGAGTCGGAAGATGAGGTGCTGTTCCTCCAGTTTGCGTTGAGCTTCACTGGAACACTGCAGCAAGCCAAGGATGGACCTGTGGGCAAGAGAGCAGGGTGGAGTGTTAAAATGGCAAGCGACAGGGAGGTCTGGGTCATGCTTGTGGACAGACCGCAGGTGTTCCGCAAAGCGGGTCACCCAGTCTGCGTTTATACTACATCCCCCTTGCCATAAAGGCCAACAGGGGGAATGGGGTGCAGGCAGGGATTGTTGGGGGATGGGGTGTGGTCGGTACACCCACTGGCAACCCTGAGAATGCCTCCTGTCTTAACATTGGCACTAAGTGCCATGATGTGCCAACTGGGATGGACATTCAAGGGAAGAGGGAGGAGGGAGCATGACGGGATAAGGACAGAATGATGGAAAATTCCGGAGCCGATGCCCTGTGCAATTATCTCCGAGCCTCTGATTCCACGGGGCCTGCTCTATCATCACCTCTCTGAGCCCTTCCAGTGTATCTCTCTCTCCTCTGTCCCAGGCCAGTCTCCTCGCAGCTCAACAGGCCCTGAACACAACCGAGCGAGTCCTCCATCATCTCACGGCTCTGATCCACTGCCAGGGTTTCAACAAGGTGGGTACCAGGGGGATTGAGGGAGACTGGGAGAAGGTGAGTAGGTGGGAATTGAGGGAGACGGGGAGAAGGTGGGTAGGTGGGGATTGAGGGAGACGGGGAGAAGGTGGGTAGGTGGGAATTGAGGGAGACGGGGAGAAGATGGGTAGGTGGGAATTGAGGGAGACGGGGAGAAGGTGGGTAGGTGGGGATTGAGGGAGACGGGGAGAAGGTGGGTAGGTGGGGATTGAAGGAGACGGGGGAGAAGGTGGGTAAGTGGGGATTGAGGGAGACGGGGAGAAGGTGGGTAGGTGGGGATTGAGGGAGATGGGGAGAAGGTGGGTGGGTGGGGATTGAGGGAGACGGGGAGAAGGTGGGTAGGTGGGGATTAGGGGAGATGGGGAGATGGTGGGTAGGTGGGGATTGAGGGAGACGGGGAGAAGGTGGGTAGGTGCGGATTGAGGGAGACGGGGAGAAGGTGGGTAGATGGGGATTGAGGCAGACGGAGAGAAGTTGGGTAGGTGGAGATTGAGGGTAGGGGGTGACAGTGAGTGAGGTAGGGGACATAATGCGCTCTATAACTCTGTCTATCTCCCTCGGGTCCTATCTGTGCCCCCCCAGCATTACGTGGAGGTGTTAAGGGGCATCTGTTATGATGCAATGGAAGGAACCCTCTACCTCTGCGCCTTCTCCTTCCTGACCGTCCTGTCTCACTGCTCCATGGTCTACACCCTGCCCAGGATCTGGAGAAAACTACACAACCACCGGTGAGTAAATCTCTCCTCCCCGAGGAGGGGAGGGGGGAGGGGAGGGGAGGGGAGGGGGGGAGGGGAGGGGAGGAGAGGGGAGGGGGGGAGGGGAGGAGAGGGGAGGGGAGGGGAGGGGAGGAGAGGGGAGGGGAGGAGAGGGGAGGAGCGGGGAGGGGAGGGGAGGAGAGGGGAGGGGAGGAGAGGGGAGGGAGGGGAGGGGAGGAGAGGGGAGGGAGGGGAGGGGAGGAGAGGGGAGGGGAGGGAGGGGAGGGATGGGAGGGGAGGAGAGGGGAGGGGAGGGGATGGAGGGGAGGGGAGGAGAGGGGAGGGGAGGGAGGGGAGGGATGGGAGGGGAGGAGAGGGGAGGGGAGGGGATGGAGGGGAGGGGAGGAGAGGGGAGGGGAGGGGAGGAGAGGGGAGGGGAGGGAGGGGAGGGGAGGGAGGGGAGGAGAGGGGAGGGGGGAGGAGAGGGGAGGGGAGGGGAGGGAGGGGAGGGATGGGAGGGGAGGAGAGGGGAGGGGAGGGGATGGAGGAGAGGGGAGGGGAGGGGAGGGGCGGGGAGGGGAGTAGAGGGGAGGGGAGGGGAGGAGAGGGGAGGGGAGGAGAGGGGAGGAGAGGGGAGGAGAGGGGAGGGGAGGGGAGGGGAGGAGAGGGTAGGAGAGGGGACGGGAGGAGAGGAGAGGGGAGGGGAGGGGAGGGGAGGAGAGGGGAGGGGAGGAGAGGGGAGGGGAGGGGAGGGGAGGGAGGGGAGGGGAGGGGAGGGGAGGGGAGGGGAGGAGAGGGGAGGGGAGGGGAGGAGAGGGTAGGGAAGTAGAGGGGGAGGGAGGGGAGGGGAGGGGAGGAGAGGGGAGTGAGATGAGGAGAGGGGAGGGGAGGGGAGGCGAGGGGAGGGGAGGGAGGGGAGGGGAGGAGAGGGGAGGGAGATGAGGAGAGGGGAGGGGAGGAGAGGGGAGGGAGGGGAGGGAAGGAGAGGGGAGGGAGGGGAGGGGTGGGAAGGAGAGGGGGAGGGTGGGGAGGGGAGGGGAGGAGAGGGAGGGGAGGGGAGGGAAGGAGAGGGGAGGGAGTAGGTTTGTGAGGGTTAGTTTTGCGAGGAGTGGGTTGTGAGGGAAGGGAATGCGAGGGTGGGGATTGTGAGAGACGGGAGGGTGAGGTGGATTGTGAGGGAGGGGATTATGAAGGACAGGAGGGTGAGGTGGTTATCTGAGGGAGGGGTTTTGTGTGCGAGGGGAGTATGAGGAAAGGGATTGCAAAGGAGGGGAGCTTGAGGGTGGAGAATGTGAGGGAGGGGATTGAGAGCAAGGGACTGAGCGGAGGGGATTGTGAGGGAGGGGATTGTGAGGGAGGGGATTGTGAGGCAGGTTGAGTGAGGAAGGGTGTGTGAGGGAGGGTGTGTGAGGGAGGGTGTGTGTGAGGGAGGGTGTGTGAGGGAGGGTGTGTGAGGGAGGGTGTGTGTGAGGGAGGGTGTGTGAGGGAGGGTGTGTGTGAGGGAGGGTGTGTGAGGGAGGGTGTGTGTGAGAGAGGGGCATTTGAGGGAGGTGATTGTGAGGAAGGGTAGTGTGATGGAGGGGATTGTGAGGGAAGGGATTGCGAGGGAGGGCTTGTGAGGGAGGGTGTGTGAGGGAGGGTGTGTGAGGGAGGGGCGCACAAGGGAGGGGGGGGCGCGAGGGAGGGGGTGTGAGGGGGGGGTGCATGTGAGGGGGGCAGAAGGGAGTGGGGAATGCGAGGGGTGTCTTATATACTCACACTCTAACCCTCTCTGCCTCTCCCTCCACCTCCCTCCCCCTCCACCTCTTCCTCTACCTCTCCCTCCCCCTCCCCCTCCCCCTCCCCCTCCCCCTCTCCCCTCCCCCAGGGCCCCCAAGTTGGGAGAAGTCGATGAGGAGGAGCCCTTCAGCCCCATGTGCCGTAGACCCCGTGTGCTGCCCAGACCCGCCCTGCCCACCTTCTACGCCTACGCCAGCAGCTTCACCCGGCAGGGGGGCACTCACCCTACCGCTCCCCCCATCTCCAACGCCCACATCGCCCACTACATGTGACTCCCTCCCCTCTCCTCCCCTCGGGGGGGGGATCGGAGTAGGGGAGGGGGTGGCGCCTCAGGGGTCAAAGCACCGAGCCTCATGGGCGGAGGCCGGAGGTCAACGCCCCCATCCCCGTGGCGACAGCTTCTGCAGGACGCGGCCGGTCTGATTGGTCAAGAGTTGTCTGAAAACCGAGAGGCGGGTGGACCTTGTGCTTCAGAGGCCAGCTCCGACTCCATTCGCGATCTGGTGACCAATCCGAACAAACTTCCCTCGATCGACAGGATGCACATCAGCAAGAATAAACTAATTCCCACATTTACCTGTCCTGTGTCTCAGTCATTCACCAAACGGCCTCATTAATATATCCTCAGGGATTCATTCACAGGGATGTGGGTGTTGCTGGCTGGACCGAAATTCACTTCCCAGCCCTAATTGCACCTTGAGAAGGTGGTGGATGAGCAGCGCTCCTGAACCGCTGCAGTCCCTGTGGTGTAGGTACACCCACAGTGCTGTTAGGGAGGGAGTTCCAGGATTTTGTCCCTGTGGTGTAGGTACACCCACAGTGCTGTTAGGGAGGGAGTTCCAGGCTTTTGTCCATGTGGTGTAGGTACACCCACAGTGCTGTTAGGGAGGGAGTTCCAGGATTTTGTCCCTGTGGTGTAGGTACACCCACAGTGCTGTTAGGGAGGGAGTTCCAGGCTTTTGTCCGTGTGGTGTAGGTACACCCACAGTGCTGTTAGGGAGGGATTTCCAGGTTTTTGACCCAGTGACAGTGAAGGAACGGTGATATATTTCCAAGTCAGGATGGTGTGTGACTTGGAGGGGAACTTCCAGGTGTTGGTGTTCCCATCTGTCTGCTGCTCTTGTCCTTCTAGATGGTAATGATTGTGGGTTTGGAAGGTGCCTTGGTGAGTTACTTTCTACACACATCCCTATGATCTGTATCGCTGTTCATAGACACCTGCTTCTCGCAATGTCGGAAATGTGGCAGCCAATCTCCGCACAGCAAGATCCCGCAAACATCACAGGAATGATAATGACCATGTCAACTTCTCCGGTCCTTCTAATTGATGAAACTATTAACTGCAGGAAAGAGGAGAGACACCACCCGTCTTCAGCCGTGTGATTTGTTATGTCCACCTGATAAAGCAGCACTCCCTCAGTACTGACCCTCTGACAGTGCAGCACTCCCTCCGTACTGACCCTCTGACAGTGCAGCACTCCCTCAGTACTGACCCTCTGACAGTGCAACACTCCCTCCGTACTGACCCTCTGACAGTGCAGCGCTCCCTCCGTACTGACCCTCTGACAGTGCGGCACTCCCTCAGTACTCATCCTCCAACAGTGCGGCACTCCCTCAGTCCTGACCCTCCAACAGTGCGGCACTCCCTCAGTACTGATCCTCCAACAGTGTGGCACTCCCTCAGTACTGACCCTCCAACAGTGCAGCACCTCCTCACTACTGACTGTCCGACAGTGCGGCACCCCCTCAGTCCTGATCCTCCAACAGTGCAGCACTCCCTCAGTACTGACCCTCCGACAGTGCAGCACTCCCTCAGTACTGACTCTCCGACAGTGCGGCACTCCCTCAGTACTCATCCTCTAACAGTGCGGCACCCCCTCAGTCCTGACCCTCCAACAGTGCGGCACTCCCTCAGTACTGACCCTCCGACAGTGCAGCACACCCTCAGTACTGACCCTCCGACAGTGCGGCACTCCCTCAGTACTGACCCTCCGACAGTGCAGCACCTCCTCACTACTGACCCTCTGACAGTGCAGCATTCCCTCAGTGCTGACCCTCCGACAGTGCAGCACTCCCTTAGTACTGACCCTCCGACAGTGCAGTACCCCCTCAGTACTGACCCTCCGACAGTGCAGCACTCCCTCAGTACTGACCCTCTTACAGTGCAGCACTCCCTCAGTACTGACCCTGTGACAGTGCAGCACTCCCTCAGTACTGACCCCCGACAGTGCGGCACTCCCTCAGTACTGACCTGGTGACAGTGCAACACTCCCTTAGTACTGACCCGGTGACAGTGCAGCACTCCCTCAGTACTGACCCGGTGACAGTGCAGCACTCCCCCAGTACTGACCCTCCGACAGTGCAGCACTCCCTTAGCACTGACCCTCCGACAGTGCAGCATTCCCTCAGTACTGACCCTCTGACAGTGCGGCACTCCCTCAGTACTGACCCTCCGACAGTGCATCAATCCCTCAGTACTGACCCTCTGACAGTGCAGCACTCCCTCAGTACTGACCCGCCAACAGTGCAGCACTCCCTCAGTACTGACCCTCTGACAGTGCAGCACTCCCTCAATACTGACCCTCTGACAGTGCAGCGCTCCCTCAGTACTGACCCTTTGACAATGCAGCACTCCCTCAGTACTGACCCTCTGACAGTGCGGCACTCCTTCAGTACTGACCCTCTGACAGTGCAGCACTCCCTCAGACAATAAAAACAGAAAACGCTGCAGTTGCTGGAAATCTGGAACAAAAACAGAAAATTCTGGAAAATATCAGCGTGTCTGACAGCTCCTGAGGGGAGAGAGAAAAACAGAGTTAACGTTTCGAGTCCGTATGACTCTTCGTCAGAGCTAAAGAGCAGTAAGAATGTGATGAAATTTATACTGTTTAAGGGGAGTTAGAGTCAGTGACGCTGGATAGAGGGCCAGCGATAGGTGCGGGCAAAGGAGAGATATCGTGGACGAAAGGACAAAGGGGTGTTAATGATAGTTGTACTGGCTAAAGGAGGTGCTAATGGTGGCATTAAGGACAGAGAGCAGAATGTGATAATAGCAGGACAAGGGTAAGATCTCTGGAAAGAACAACATGAGCAAGGAACCAATGGATAAAAGTTGGGGATAAAACAATCAATAAAAATGAGAATAATTAACAATAAAAATAAATGGATCAAAAATATAAATGAAGAAATAAAAATTCGGGAATGAGAATGAATGTTGAGAAAAGGGAAGTAAATGGGGGTGGGGATGGAGGAGAGAGTTCACGGTCTGAAATTGTTGAATTCAATATTCAGTCCGGAAGGCTGTAAAGTCCCTAGTCGGAAGATGAGGTGTTGTTCCTCCAGTTTGCGTTGGGCTTCACTGGAACAATGCAGCAAGCCAAGGACAGACATGTGGGCAAGACAGCAGGGTGGAGTGTTAAAATGGCAAGTGACAGGGAGGTTTGGGTCATTCTTGCGGACAGACCACAGGTGTTCTGCAAAGTGGTCGCCCAGTTTACGTTTGGTCTCTCCAATGTAGAGGAGACCACATTGGGAGCAACAAATGCAGTAGACTAAGTTGGGGGAAATGCAAGTGAAATGCTGCTTCACTTGAAAGGAGTGTTTGGGCCCTTGGACGGTGAGGAGAGAGGAAATGAAGGGGCAGGTGTTGCATCTTTTGCGTGGGCATGGGGTGGTGCCATAGGTGGGGGTTGAGGAGTAGGGGATGATGGAGTGGACCAGGGTGTCCCGGAGGGAGCGATCCCTACGGAATGCCGATAGGGGGGGGTGAAGGGAAGATGTGTTTGGTGGTGGCATCATGCTGGAGTTGGCAGAAATGGCGGAGGATGATCCTTTGAATGCGGAGGCTGGTGGGGTGATAAGTGAGGACAAGGGGGACCCTATCATGTTTCTGGGAGGGAGGAGAAGGCATGAGGGCGGATGCGCAGGAGATGGGCCGGACACGGTTGAGGACCCTGTCAACGACCGTGGGTGGAAAACCTCGGTTAAGGAAGAAGGAGGACATGTCAGAGGAACTGTTTTTGAAAGAGGCATCATCGGAACAGATGAGACAGAGGCGAAGGAACTGAGAGAATGGGATGGAGTCCTGACAGGAAGCGGGGTGTGAGGAGCTGTAGTCGAGGAAGCTGTGGGAGTCGGTAGGCTTGTAATGGATATTGGTGGACAGTCTATCACCAGAGATTGAGATAGAGAGGTCAAGGAAGGGACAGTGATTGACAGTGTGAGGTGGGCTCTGATTGGACAAGGCGGAGACGGACAGTGATTGACAGTGTGAGGTGGGCTCTGATTGGACCAGGGGGAGACGGACAGTGATTGATAGAGCGAGACGGGATCTGATTGGACAAAGTGGAGAGGGACAATGATTGACAGTGAGAGGTGGGCTCTGATTGGACCAGACGGAGATGGACAGTGATTGACAGTGTGAGGTGGGCTCTGATTGGACCAGGCAGAGACGGACAGTGATTGACAGTGTGAGGCGTGTTCTGATTGGACCAGGCGGAGACGGACAGTGATTGACAGTGTGAGGCATGTTCTGATTGGACCAGGCGGAGACGGACAGTGATTGACAGTGTGAGGCGTGTTCTAATGGGACCAGATGGAGATGGACAGTGATTGACAGTGAGAGGCGTGTTCTGATTGGACTAGGTGGAGATGGACAGTGATTGACAGAGCGAGGCGGGCACTGATTGGACCAGACGGAGACAGACATTGATTGACAGAGCGAGGAGGCATCTAATTGGACCAGGTGGAGATGCACAGTGATTGACAGTGTGAGGTGGGCTCTGATTGGACCAGGCGGAGATGGACAGTGATTGACAGTGAGAGGTGGGCTCTGATTGGACCAGGCGGAGATGGACAGTGATTGACAGTGAGAGGCGGGCTCTGATTGGACCAGGTGGAGATGGACAGTGATTGACAGTGTGAGGCGGGCTCTGATTGGACCAGGCGGAGACGGACAGTGATTGACAGTGAGAGGCGGCTCTGATTGAACAAGGCAGAGATGGACAGTGATTGACAGTGAGAGGCAGGCTCTGATTGGACCAGGTGGAGATGGACAGTGATTGACAGTGTGAGGCGGGCTCTGATTGGACCAGGCGGAGACGGACAGTGATTGACAGTGAGAGGCGGCTCTGATTGAACAAGGCAGAGATGGACAGTGATTGACAGTGAGAGGCGGGCTCTGATTGGACAAGGCAGAGACGGACAGTGATTGACAGTGAGAGGTGGTCTCTGATTGGACCAGGTGGAGATGGACAGTGATTGACAGTGAGAGGTGAGGTCTGAGTGGACATGGTGGAGCCGGACAGAGATTGACAGTGTAAGGCGGGGTCTAATTGGATAGGGCGAAGATGGACAGTTATTGAAGGCCTGGGGTGGGGACTGATTGGTCCAGACGGTTTGGAGCAGTGAGTGACATCCCAGGGCGGGGTCTGATTGGACAGGGCAGAGATGGACAGTGATTGACAGTGAGATGTGGGCTCTGATTGGACCAGGCGGAGACGGACAGTGATTGACAGTGTGAGGCGTGTTCTGATTGGACCAGGCGGAGACGTACAGTGATTGACAGTGAGAGGCGGGCTCTGATTGGGCTGGGCGGAGACGTACAGTGATTGACAGTGTGAAGCGTTCTCTGATTGGACCAGGCGGAGACGGACAGTGATTGACAGTGAGAGGTGGGCTCTGATTGGACCAGGCGGAGACGGACAGTGATTGACAGTGAGAGGCGGCTCTGATTGGACAAGGCAGAGATGGACAGTGATTGACAGTGAGAGGCGGGCTCTGATTGGACAAGGCAGAGACGGACAGTGATTGACAGTGAGAGGTGGGCTCTGATTGGACCAGGTAGAGATGGACAGTGATTGACAGTGTGAGGTGGGCTCTGATTGGACCAGGCGGAGACAGACAGTGATTGACAGTGTGAGGTGGGCTCTGATTGGACAAGGCAGAAATAGACAGTGATTGACAGTGAGAGGCAGGCTCTGATTAGACAAGGGAGAGACGGACAGTGATTGACAGTGTGAGGTGGGCTCTGATTAGACAAGGCAGAGGCGGACAGTGATTGACAGTGAGAGGTGGGCTCTGATTGGACCAGGTGGAGACGGACAGAGATTGACAGCCCAAGCGGGGTCTGATTGGATAGGGTGAAGATGGATTGACAGCCCGGAGCTGGTGCTGATTGGACCAGGGGAGGAGATGGATAGTGAGTGACATCCCGGAGCTGGCGCTGATTGGACCTTAAGGGGGAGATAGATAGTGAGTGACAGCCCAGAGCTGGCTCTGATTGGACCAAGGGGGGAGATGGATAGTGAGTGACAGCCCGGAGCTGGTGCTGATTGGACCAAGGAGGGAGATGAGATGGATAGTGAGTGACAGCCCGGAGCTGGTGCTGATTGGACCAAAGGGGGAGATGGATAGTGAGTGACAGCCCGGAGCTGGTGCTGATTGGACCAAAGGGGGAGATGGATAGTGAGTGACAGCCCGGAGCTGGAGCTGATTGGACCAAGTGGGGAGATGGATAGTGAGTGACAGCCCGGAACTGGCGCTGATTGGTCCAAGTGGGGAGATGGATAGTGAGTGACAGCCCGGAGCTGGAGCTGATTGGACCAAGTGGGGAGATGGATAGTGAGTGACAGCCCGGAGCTGGAGCTGATTGGACCAAGTGGGGAGATGGATAGTGAGTGACAGCCCGGAGCTGGAGCTGATTGGACCAAGTGGGGAGATGGATAGTGAGTGACAACCCGGAGCTGGCGCTGATTGGACCAGGGGGGAGAAGGATAGTGAGTGACAGCCCGGAGCTGCTGATGATTGGTTTAGGAGGGGAGCCGGATAGTGTGAGACAGTCCCGGGCTGGCGCCGATTGGACCGAAGGGGGAGCCGGATAGTGAGTGAAAGAGCGACTCGGGCTCTGATTGGACAAGGCGGAGATGGACAGTGATTGACATTGTGAGGTGGGCTCTGATTGGATAAGTTGGAGATAGACATTGATTGACAGTGCGAGGTGGCCTCTAATTAGACCAGGCAGAGACGCACGGTGATTGACAGTGTGAGGCAGGCTCTGATTGGACAAGGTGGAGATGGACAGTGATTGACAGCGCGAGGCGGGCTCTGATTGGACAAAGCGGAGACAGAATGTGAGTGAAAGCCTGGGGCGGGGTCTGATTGGACAAGGTGGCGACGGACAGTGATTGACAATGTGAGGCGGGCTCTGATTGGACCAGGTGGAAACGGACAGTGATTGACAGTGAGAGGTGAGGTCGGATTGGAAAAGGTGGAGACAGACAGTGATTGACAGTGAGAGGTGTGGTCGGATTGGACATGGTGGAACCGGACAGAGATTGACAGCCCAAGCAGGGTCTGATTGGATAGGGCAGAGACGGATAGTGAGTGACAGCCCGGAGCTGCTGCTGATTGGACCAAGGAGGGAGATGGATAGTGAGTGACAGCCCGGAGCTGGTGCTGATTGGACCAAGGAGGGAGATGGATAGTGAGTGACAGCCCGGAGCTGGAGCTGAATGGACGAAGGCGGGGGGGGGAGATGATAGTGAGTGACAGCGCGGAGCTGGTGCTGATTGGACCAAGGAGGGAGATGGATAGTGAGTGACAGCCCGGAGCTGGAGCTGAATGGACGAAGGCGGGGGGGGGGGGAGATGATAGTGAGTGACAGCGCGGAGCTGGTGCTGATTGGACCAAGGGACGAGAGCTGGACAGTGAGTGACAGAGCGACGTTGGCGCCGATTAGTCAGGACGGAGAGCCGGTCAGTGAGTGACAGCCCGGACCTGGCGCCGATTGGACCAAGGCGGAGAGCCGGTCAGTGAGTGACAGCGCGGCGTTGGCGCTGATTGGTCAGGACGGGGAGCCGGACAGTGAGTGACAGCCCGGAGCAGGCGTCGATTGCACCAAGGCGGAGGGACGGAGAGTGAGTGACAGCGCGTGGTTGGCGCTGATTGGTCAGTACGGAGATCCGGAGAGTAGTGACAGCTCAGGGCGGGGTCGGATTGGACAGCGGCGGAACATCCGGTGGGCGGGGCCTAGCGACGGTTATTGGAGCCGCCATTTTGAGAAGAGGAGAAGAAACCCAGAGAGAAATAGAGAAAGTGAGTAATAAATATAAATATAAACACACCCGGGATATACACAGAGAGACATAGAGCTCAATGTAAACACTCAGCGCGGAAAATACTCCAGATAACATATCTATAAATATATATATATATATATAACACCCAGAGAGACAACATGGGAGAGAGAGAGACAACATGGGGGAGAGAGAGAGAGACAACATGGGGGAGGGAGAGACAACATGGGGGAGAGAGAGAGAGACAACATGGGGGAGGGAGAGACAACATGGGGGGGAGAGAGACAACATGGGGGAGAGAGAGAGACAACATGGGGGGGGAGAGAGAGACAACATGGGGGGGAGAGAGAGAGACAACATGGGGGAGAGAGAGACAACATGGGGGAGAGAGAGAGACAACATGGGGGAGAGAGAGACAACATGGGGGAGAGAGAGACAACATGGGGGAGAGAGAGAGAGACAACATGGGGGAGAGAGAGAGACAACATGGGGGAGAGAGAGAGAGACAACATGGGGGAGAGGAGAGACAACATGGGGGGAGAGAGAGACAACATGGGGGAGAGAGAGAGACAACATGGGGGAGAGAGAGAGACAACATGGGGGGGAGAGAGAGACAACATGGGGGAGAGAGAGACAACATGGGGGGAGAGAGAGACAACATGGGGGAGAGAGAGACAACATGGGGGGGAGAGAGAGACAACATGGGGGAGAGAGAGACAACATGGGGGGGAGAGAGACAACATGGGGGAGAGAGAGAGACAACATGGGGGAGAGAGAGAGAGACAACATGGGGGAGAGAGAGAGACAACATGGGAGAGAGAGAGAGAGAGACAACATGGGGGAGAGAGAGAGACAACATGGGGGGAGAGAGAGACAACATGGGGGAGAGAGAGACAACATGGGGGAGAGAGAGACAACATGGGGGAGAGAGAGAGAGACAACATGGGGGAGAGAGAGAGACAACATGGGGGAGAGAGAGAGAGACAACATGGGGGGGAGAGAGACAACATGGGGGAGAGAGAGAGAGACAACATGGGGGGAGAGAGAGAGACAACATGGGGGGGAGAGAGACAACATGGGGGAGAGAGAGAGAGACAACATGGGGGGGAGAGAGACAACATGGGGGAGAGAGAGAGAGACAACATGGGGGAGAGAGAGAACATGGGGGAGAGAGAGAGAGAGACAACATGGGGGAGAGAGAGAGAGAGACAACATGGGGGAGAGAGAGAGACAACATGGGGGAGAGAGAGAGAGACAACATGGGGGAGAGAGAGAGACAACATGGGGGGGAGAGAGAGACAACATGGGGGAGAGAGACAACATGGGGGAGAGAGAGAGACAACATGGGGGAGAGAGAGAGAGACAACATGGGGGAGAGAGACAACATGGGGGAGAGAGAGAGACAACATGGGGGAGAGAGAGAGAGACAACATGGGGGAGAGAGAGAGAGACAACATGGGGGAGAGAGAGACAACATGGGGGAGAGAAAGACAACATGGGGTAGAGAGAGAGAGACAACATGGGGGAGAGAGAGACAACATGGGGTAGAGAGAGAGAGACAACATGGGGGAGAGAGAGAGACAACATGGGGGAGAGAGAGAGAGACAACATGGGGGAGAGAGAGACAACATGGGGGAGAGAGAGAGAGACAACATGGGGGAGAGAGAGAGACAACATGGGGGAGAGAGAGAGAGACAACATGGGGGAGAGAGAGAGACAACATGGGGGAGAGAGAGAGACAACATGGGGGAGAGAGAGAGAGACAACATGGGGGAGAGAGAGACAACATGGGGGAGAGAGAGAGACAACATGGGGGAGAGAGAGAGAGACAACATGGGGGGAGAGAGAGAGAGAGACAACATGGGGGAGAGAGAGAGAGACAACATGGGGTAGAGAGAGAGACAACATGGGGGAGAGAGAGAGACAACATGGGGGAGAGAGAGAGAGACAACATGGGGGAGAGAGAGAGAGAGAGACAACATGGGGGAGAGAGAGAGAGAGAGACAACATGGGGGGGAGAGAGAGACAACATGGGGGAGAGAGAGAGAGACAACATGGGGGAGAGAGAGACAACATGGGGGAGAGAGAGAGACAACATGGGGGAGAGAGAGAGAGACAACATGAGGGAGAGAGAGAGAGACAACATGGGGGGGAGAGAGAGACAACATGGGGGAGAGAGAGAGAGACAACATGGGGGAGAGAGAGAGAGACAACATGGGGGAGAGAGAGACAACATGGGGGAGAGAGAGAGACAACATGGGGGAGAGAGAGACAACATGGGGGAGAGAGAGAGAGACAACATGGGGGAGATAGAGAGACAACATGGGGGAGAGAGAGAGACAACATGGGGGAGAGAGAGAGAGAGAGACAACATGGGGGAGAGAGAGAGAGAGAGACAACATGGGGGGGAGAGAGAGACAACATGGGGGAGAGAGAGAGAGACAACATGGCGGAGAGAGAGACAACATGGGGGAGAGAGAGAGAGACAACATGGGGGAGAGAGAGAGAGACAACATGAGGGAGAGAGAGAGAGACAACATGGGGGGGAGAGAGAGACAACATGGGGGAGAGAGAGAGAGACAACATGGGGGAGAGAGAGAGAGACAACATGGGGGAGGAGAGAGAGACAACATGGGGGAGAGAGAGAGAGACAACATGGGGGAGAGAGAGAGAGACAACATGGGGGAGAGAGAGAGAGACAACATGGGGGAGGGGGAGAGACAACATGGGGGGGAGAGAGAGAGACAACATGGGGGGGAGAGAGAGACAACATAGGGGAGAGAGAGAGAGACAACATGGGGGAGAGAGAGAGAGACAACATGGGGGAGAGAGAGAGACAACATGGGGGGAGAGAGAGAGACAACATGGGGGGGAGAGAGAGACAACATGGGGGAGAGAGAGACAACATGGGGGAGAGAGAGAGAGAGACAACATGGGGGAGAGAGACAACATGGGGGAGAGAGAGAGACACAACATGGGGGGGAGAGAGAGACAACATGGGGGAGAGAGAGAGACACAACATGGGGGGGAGAGACAACATGGGGGAGAGAGAGAGACACAACATGGGGGGGAGAGAGAGACAACATGGGGGAGAGAGAGAAAGACAACATGGGGGAGAGAGAGAAAGACAACATGGGGGAGAGAGAGAGACAACATGGGGGAGAGAGAGAGACAACATGGGGGAGAGAGAGAGAGACAACATGGGGGAGAGAGAGAGACAACATGGGGGAGAGAGAGAGACACAACATGGGGGAGAGAGAGAGACAACATGGGGGGAGAGAGAGAGACACAACATGGGGGAGAGAGAGAGACAACATGGGGGAGAGAGAGAAAGACAACATGGGGGAGAGAGAGAGACAACATGGGGGAGAGAGAGAGACAACATGGGGGAGAGAGAGAGAGACAACATGGGGGAGAGAGAGAGACAACATGGGGGAGAGAGAGAGACACAACATGGGGGAGAGAGAGAGACAACATGGGGGGAGAGAGAGAGACAACATGGGGGGAGAGAGAGACGACATGGGGGAGAGAGAGAGACACAACATGGGGGAGAGAGAGAGACAACATGGGGGAGAGAGAGAGACAACATGGGGGGAGAGAGAGAGACAACATGGGGGAGAGAGAGAGACACAACATGGGGGGAGAGAGAGAGACAACATGGGGGAGAGAGAGAGACAACATGGGGGGAGAGAGAGAGACAACATGGGGGAGAGAGAGAGACACAACATGGGGGAGAGAGAGAGACAACATGGGGGAGAGAGAGAGACAACATGGGGGAGAGAGAGAGACAACATGGGGGAGAGAGAGAGACAACATGGGGGAGAGAGAGAGACACACATGGGGGAGAGAGAGAGACAACATGGTGGAGAGAGAGAGAGACGACATGGGGAAGAGAGAGAGACAACATGGGGGAGAGAGAGAGACAACATGGGGGAGAGAGAGAGAGACGACATGGGGAAGAGAGAGAGACAACATGGGGGAGAGAGAGACAACATGGGGGAGAGAGAGAGACAACATGGGGGAGAGAGAGACAACATGGGGGGGAGAGAGAGACAACAGGGGGAGAGAGAGAGACAACATGGGGGTAGAGAGAGAGACAACATGGGGGAGAGAGAGAGACAACATGGGGGAGAGAGAGAGACAACATGGGGGAGAGAGAGAGACAACATGGGAGAGAGAGAGACAACATGGGGTAGAGAGAGAGGCAACATGGGGGAGAGAGAGAGACAACATGGGGGAGAGAGAGAGACAACATGGGGGAGAGAGAGAGACAACATGGGAGAGAGAGAGACAACATGGGGTAGAGAGAGAGACAACATGGGGGAGAGAGAGAGACAACATGGGGGAGAGAGAGAGACAACATGGGGGAGAGAGAGAGACAACATGGGGGAGAGAGAGAGACAACATGGGGGAGAGAGAGAGAGACGACATGGGGGAGAGAGAGAGAGACGACATGGGGAAGAGAGAGAGACAACATGGGGGAGAGAGAGACAACATGGGGGAGAGAGAGAGACAACATGGGGGAGAGAGAGACAACATGGGGGAGAGAGAGAGAGACAACATGGGGGAGAGAGAGAGAGACAACATGGGGGAGAGAGAGAGACAACATGGGGGAGAGAGAGAGAGACAACATGGGGGAGAGAGAGAGACAACATGGGGGAGAGAGAGACAACATGGGGGAGAGAGAGAGACAACATGGGGGAGAGAGAGACAACATGGGGGAGAGAGAGAGAGACAACATGGGGTAGAGAGAGAGACAACATGGGGGAGAGAGAGAGAGACAACATGGGGGAGAGAGAGAGAGACAACATGGGGTAGAGAGAGAGACAACATGGGGGAGAGAGAGAGAGACAACATGGGGGAGAGAGAGACAACATGGGGGAGAGAGAGAGACAACATGGGGAGAGAGAGACAACATGGGGGAGAGAGAGAGAGACAACATGGGGGAGAGAGAGAGACAACATGGGGGAGAGAGAGACAACATGGGGGAGAGAGAGAGACAACATAGGGGAGAGAGAGACAACATGGGGGAGAGAGAGAGAGACAACATGGGGGAGAGAGAGAGAGACAACATGGGGGAGAGAGAGAGAGAGACAACATGGGGGAGAGAGAGAGAGACAACATGGGGGAGAGAGAGAGAGACAACATGGGGGAGAGAGAGACAACATGGGGGAGAGAGAGACAACATGGGGGAGAGAGAGAGACAACATGGGGGAGAGAGAGAGACAACATGGGGGAGAGAGAGACAACATGGGGAGAGAGGAGAGACAACATGGGGGGAGAGAGAGAGACAACATGGGGGAGAGAGAGAGAGACAACATGGGGGAGAGAGAGAGACAACATGGGGGAGGAGAGAGACAACATGGGGGAGGAGAGAGACAACATGGGGGAGAGAGAGACAACATGGGGGAGAGAGAGAGACAACATGGGGGAGAGAGAGAGACAACATGGGGGAGAGAGAGAGACAACATGGGGGAGAGAGAGAGACAACATGGGGGAGAGAGAGAGACAACATGGGGGAGAGAGAGACAACATGGGGGAGAGAGAGAGAGACAACATGGGGTAGAGAGAGAGACAACATGGGGGAGAGAGAGAGAGACAACATGGGGTAGAGAGAGAGACAACATGGGGGAGAGAGAGAGAGACAACATGGGCGAGAGAGAGAGAGACAACATGGGGGAGAGAGACACAACATGGGGGAGAGAGAGAGACAACATGGGGGAGAGAGAGACAACATGGGGGAGAGAGAGAGACAACATGGGGAGAGAGAGACAACATGGGGGGAGAGAGAGAGACAACATGGGGGAGAGAGAGAGACAACATGGGGGAGAGAGAGACAACATGGGGGAGAGAGAGAGACAACATAGGGGAGAGAGAGACAACATGGGGGAGAGAGAGAGAGACAACATGGGGGAGAGAGAGAGAGAGACAACATGGGGGAGAGAGAGAGAGACAACATGGGGGAGAGAGAGAGAGACAACATGGGGGAGAGAGAGAGACAACATGGGGGAGAGAGAGAGACAACATGGGGGAGAGAGAGACAACATGGGGGAGAGAGAGAGACAACATGGGGGAGAGAGAGAGACAACATGGGGGAGGGGAGACAACATGGGGGAGAGAGAGAGACAACATGGGGGAGAGAGAGAGACAACATGGGGGAGAGAGAGAGAGACAACATGGGGGAGAGAGAGAGACAACATGGGGGAGAGAGAGACAACATGGGGGAGAGAGAGACAACATGGGGGAGAGAGAGAGACAACATGGGGGAGAGAGAGACAACATGGGGGAGAGAGAGACAACATGGGGGAGAGAGACAACATGGGGGAGAGAGACAACATGGGGGAGAGAGAGAGAGACAACATGGGGGAGAGAGAGACAACATGGGGAGAGAGACAACATGGGGGAGAGAGACAACATGGGGGAGAGAGACAACATGGGGGAGAGAGACAACATGGGGGAGAGAGAGAGACAACATGGGGGGAGAGAGAGACAACATGGGGGAGAGAGAGAGACAACATGGGGGAGAGAGAGAGAGACAACATGGGGGAGAGAGAGAGACAACATGGGGGAGAGAGAGAGACAACATGGGTAGAGAGAGACAACATGGGGGAGAGAGAGACAACATGGGGGAGAGAGAGACAACATGGGGGGGAGAGAGAGACAACATGGGGGAGAGAGAGAGACAACATGGGGGAGAGAGAGAGAGACAACATGGGGGAGAGAGAGAGACAACATGGGGGAGAGAGAGAGACAACATGGGGGAGAGAGAGAGACACAACATGGGGGAGAGAGAGAGACAACATGGGGGAGAGAGAGAGAGACAACATGGGGGAGAGAGAGAGACAACATGGGGGAGAGAGAGAGAGACAACATGGGGGAGAGAGAGAGAGAGACAACATGGGGGGAGAGAGAGAGAGACAACATGGGGGAGAGAGAGAGACAACATGGGGGAGAGAGAGAGAGAGACAACATGGGGGAGAGAGAGACACAACATGGGGGAGAGAGAGAGACACAACATGGGGGAGAGAGAGAGACAACATGGGGGAGAGAGAGAGAGACAACATGGGGGAGAGAGAGAGAGACAACATGGGGGAGAGAGAGAGACACAACATGGGGGAGAGAGAGAGACAACATGGGGGAGAGAGAGAGACCAACATGGTGGAGAGAGAGAGACACAACATGGGGGAGAGAGAGAGACAACATGGGGGGAGAGAGAGAGACAACATGGGGGAGAGAGAGAGAGACGAACATGGGGGAGAGAGAGAGACAACATGGGGGAGAGAGAGAGACAACATGGGGGAGAGAGAGAGACAACATGGGGGGAGAGAGAGAGACAACATGGGGGAGAGAGAGAGACACAACATGGGGGAGAGAGAGAGACAACATGGGGGGAGAGAGAGAGACAACATGGGGGAGAGAGAGAGAGACAACATGGGGGAGAGAGAGAGACACAACATGGGGGAGAGAGAGAGACAACATGGGGGAGAGAGAGAGACAACATGGGGGGAGAGAGAGAGACAACATGGGGGAGAGAGAGAGACACAACATGGGGGAGAGAGAGAGACAACATGGTGGAGAGAGAGAGAGACGACATGGGGAAGAGAGAGAGACAACATGGGGGAGAGAGAGACAACATGGGGGAGAGAGAGAGAGACGACATGGGGAAGAGAGAGAGACAACAAGGGGGAGAGAGAGACAACATGGGGGAGAGAGAGACAACATGGGGGGGAGAGAGAGACAACATGGGGGAGAGAGAGACAACATGGGAGAGAGAGAGACAACATGGGGTAGAGAGAGAGACAACATGGGGGAGAGAGAGAGACAACATGGGGGAGAGAGAGAGACAACATGGGGGAGAGAGAGAGACAACATGGGGGAGAGAGAGAGACAACATGGGAGAGAGAGAGACAACATGGGGTAGAGAGAGAGACAACATGGGGGAGAGAGAGAGACAACATGGGGGAGAGAGAGAGACAACATGGGGGAGAGAGAGAGAGACAACATGGGGGAGAGAGAGAGAGACGACATGGGGAGGAGAGAGAGACAACATGGGGGAGAGAGAGACAACATGGGGGAGAGAGAGAGACAACATGGGGGAGAGAGAGACAACATGGGGGAGAGAGAGAGAGACAACATGGGGGAGAGAGAGAGAGACAACATGGGGGAGAGATAGACAACATGGGGGAGAGAGAGAGAGACAACATGGGGGAGAGAGAGAGACAACATGGGGGAGAGAGAGACAACATGGGGGAGAGAGAGAGACAACATGGGGGAGAGAGAGACAACATGGGGGAGAGAGAGAGAGACAACATGGGGTAGAGAGAGAGACAACATGGGGGAGAGAGAGAGAGACAACATGGGGTAGAGAGAGAGACAACATGGGGGAGAGAGAGAGAGACAACATGGGGGAGAGAGAGAGAGACAACATGGGGGAGAGAGAGAGAGACAACATGGGGGAGAGAGACACAACATGGGGGAGAGAGAGAGACAACATGGGGGAGAGAGAGACAACATGGGGGAGAGAGAGAGACAACATGGGGAGAGAGAGACAACATGGGGGAGAGAGAGAGAGACAACATGGGGGAGAGAGAGAGACAACATGGGGGGAGAGAGAGACAACATGGGGAGAGAGAGAGACAACATGGGGGAGAGAGAGAGAGACAACATGGGGGAGAGAGAGAGACAACATGGGGGAGAGAGAGAGAGAGACAACATGGGGGAGAGAGAGAGAGACAACATGGGGGAGAGAGAGAGACAACATGGGGGAGAGAGAGACAACATGGGGGAGAGAGAGAGACAACATGGGGGAGAGAGAGACAACATGGGGAGGGGGAGACAACATGGGGGAGAGAGAGAGACAACATGGGGGAGAGAGAGAGAGAGACAACATGGGGGAGAGAGAGAGACAACATGGGGGAGAGAGAGACAACATGGGGGAGGGAGAGACAACATGGGGGAGAGAGAGACAACATGGGGGAGAGAGAGACAACATGGGGGAGAGAGAGACAACATGGGGGAGAGAGACAACATGGGGGAGAGAGAGAGAGACAACATGGGGGAGAGAGAGACAACATGGGGGAGAGAGACAACATGGGGGAGAGAGACAACATGGGGGAGAGAGACAACATGGGGGAGAGAGACAACATGGGGGAGAGAGAGAGAGACAACATGGGGGGGAGAGAGACAACATGGGGGAGAGAGAGAGAGACAACATGGGGGAGAGAGAGAGAGACAACATGGGGGAGAGAGAGAGACAACATGGGGGAGAGAGCGACAACATGGGGGAGAGAGAGACAACATGGGGGAGAGAGAGACAACATGGGGGAGAGAGACAACATGGGGGAGAGAGAGACAACATGGGGGAGAGAGAGACAACATGGGGGAGAGAGAGAGAGACAACATGGGGGGGAGAGAGAGAGACAACATGGGGAGGGGGAGAGAGAGAGACAACATGGGGGAGAGAGAGAGAGAGACAACATGGGGGGGAGAGAGAGAGACAACATGGGGGAGAGAGACAACATGGGGGAGAGAGAGAGAGACAACATGGGGGAGAGAGAGAGAGACAACATGGGGGAGAGAGAGAGAGACAACATGGGGAGAGAGAGAGAGAGACAACATGGGGGGAGAGAGAGAGACAACATGGGGGAGAGAGAGAGACAACATGGGGGGGGAGAGAGAGACAACATGGGGGAGAGAGAGAGAGACAACATGGGGGGAGAGAGAGACAACATGGGGGAGAGAGAGAGACAACATGGGGGAGAGAGAGAGAGAGAGACAACATGGGGGGGAGAGAGAGACAACATGGGGGAGGGGGAGAGAGAGAGACAACATGGGGGAGAGAGAGAGAGAGAGACAACATGGGGGGGAGAGAGAGACAACATGGGGGGGAGAGAGAGACAACATGGGGGAGAGAGAGACAACATGGGGGAGAGAGAGACAACATGGGGGGGAGAGAGAGACAACATGGGGGAGAGAGAAAGACAACATGGGGGAGAGAGAGAGACAACATGGGGGAGAGAGAGAGACAACATGGGGGAGAGAGAGAGACAACATGGGGGAGAGAGAGAGAGAGACAACATGGGGGAGAGAGAGAGAGACAACATGGGGGAGAGAGAGAGAGACAACATGGGGGAGAGAGAGAGACAACATGGGGGGAGAGAGAGAGACAACATGGGGGAGAGAGAGACAACATGGGGGAGAGAGAGAGACAACATGGGGGGGAGAGAGAGACAACATGGGGGAGAGAGAGAGACAACATGGGGGAGAGAGAGAGAGAGACAACATGGGGGAGAGAGAGAGAGACAACATGGGGGAGAGAGAGAGAGACAACATGGGGGAGAGAGAGAGACAACATGGGGGGGGGGAGAGAGAGAGACAACATGGGGGGAGAGAGAGAGACAACATGGGGGAGAGAGAGAGACAACATGGGGGAGGGGGAGACAACATGGGGGAGAGAGAGAGACAACATGGGGGAGAGAGAGAGAGAGACAACATGGGGGAGAGAGAGAGACAACATGGGGGAGAGAGAGAGAGAGACAACATGGGGGAGAGAGAGAGAGACAACATGGGGGAGAGAGAGAGACAACATGGGGGGAGAGAGAGACAACATGGGGGAGAGAGAGACAACATGGGGGAGAGAGAGAGACAACATGGGGGAGAGAGAGACAACATGGGGAGGGGGAGACAACATGGGGGAGAGAGAGAGACAACATGGGGGAGAGAGAGAGAGAGACAACATGGGGGAGAGAGAGAGACACAACATGGGGGGAGAGAGAGAGACAACATGGGGGAGAGAGAGACAACATGGGGGAGAGAGAGACAACATGGGGGAGAGAGAGAGACAACATGGGGGAGAGAGAGACAACATGGGGGAGAGAGAGACAACATGGGGGAGAGAGAGAGACAACATGGGGGAGAGAGAGAGAGAACATGGGGAGAGAGAGACAACATGGGGGAGAGAGAGACAACATGGGGGAGAGAGAGAGACAACATGGGGAGAGGAGAGACAACATGGGGGAGAGAGAGAGACAACATGGGGGAGAGAGAGACAACATGGGGGAGAGAGAGACAACATGGGGGAGAGAGAGACAACATGGGGGAGGGGGAGACAACATGGGGGAGAGAGAGGGAGACAACATGGGGGAGAGAGAGAGAGACAACATGGGGGAGAGAGAGACAACATGGGGGAGAGAGAGACAACATGGGGGGAGAGAGAGACAACATGGGGGAGAGAGAGAAAACATGGGGAGAGAGAGAGACAACATGGGGGAGAGAGAGAGAGAGACAACATGGGGGAGAGAGAGAGAGACAACATGGGGGCGAGAGAGACAACATGGGGGAGAGAGAGACAACATGGGGGAGGGGGAGAGAGAGAGACAACATGGGGGGGAGAGAGAGACAACATGGGGGGGAGAGAGAGAGAGACAACATGGGGTAGAGAGAGAGAGACAACATGGGGGGGAGAGAGAGACAACATGGGGGGGAGAGAGAGACAACATGGGGGAGAGAGAGACAACATGGGGGAGAGAGAGACAACATGGGGGAGAGAGAGAGACAACATGGGGGGAGAGAGAGACAACATGGGGGAGAGAGAGACAACATGGGGAGAGAGAGACAACATGGGGGAGAGAGAGACAACATGGGGGGAGAGAGACAACATGGGGGAGAGAGACAACATGGGGAGAGAGAGAGAGACAACATGGGGGAGAGAGAGACAACATGGGGGAGAGAGACAACATGGGGGAGAGAGACAACATGGGGGAGAGAGACAACATGGGGGAGAGAGACAACATGGGGGAGAGAGACAACATGGGGGAGAGAGAGAGAGACAACATGGGGGGGAGAGAGACAACATGGGGGAGAGAGAGAGACAACATGGGGGAGAGAGAGAGAGACAACATGGGGGAGAGAGAGAGACAACATGGGGGAGAGAGAGAGACAACATGGGGGAGAGAGAGACAACATGGGGGAGAGAGAGACAACATGGGGGAGAGAGACAACATGGGGGAGAGAGACAACATGGGGGAGAGAGAGACAACATGGGGGGAGAGAGACAACATGGGGGAGAGAGAGACAACATGGGGGAGAGAGAGACAACATGGGGGAGAGAGAGAGAGACAACATGGGGGGGGAGAGAGAGAGACAACATGGGGGAGGGGGGAGAGAGAGAGACAACATGGGGGAGAGAGAGAGAGAGACAACATGGGGGGGAGAGAGAGACAACATGGGGGAGAGAGACAACATTGGGGAGAGAGAGAGAGACAACATGGGGGAGAGAGAGAGAGACAACATGGGGAGAGAGAGAGACAACATGGGGGGAGAGAGAGAGACAACATGGGGGGAGAGAGAGAGACAACATGGGGGGAGAGAGAGACAACATGGGGGAGAGAGAGAGAGACAACATGGGGGGGAGAGAGAGACAACATGGGGGAGAGAGAGAGACAAAATGGGGGAGAGAGAGAGAGAGAGACAACATGGGGGGGAGAGAGAGACAACATGGGGGAGGGGGAGAGAGAGAGACAACATGGGGGAGAGAGAGAGAGAGAGACAACATGGGGGGGAGAGAGAGACAACATGGGGGAGAGAGAGACAACATGGGGGAGAGAGAGACAACATGGGGGAGAGAGAGACAACATGGGGGAGAGAGACAACATGGGGGAGAGAGAGAGAGACAACATGGGGGGAGAGAGACAACATGGGGGAGAGAGAAAGACAACATGGGGGAGAGAGAGAGACAACATGGGGGAGAGAGAGAGACAACATGGGGGAGAGAGAGAGACAACATGGGGGAGAGAGAGAGAGAGACAACATGGGGGAGAGAGAGAGAGACAACATGGGGGAGAGAGAGAGAGACAACATGGGGGAGAGAGAGAGACAACATGGGGGGAGAGAGAGAGACAACATGGGGGAGAGAGAGACAACATGGGGGAGAGAGAGAGACAACATGGGGGGGAGAGAGAGACAACATGGGGGAGAGAGAGAGACAACATGGGGGAGAGAGAGAGAGAGACAACATGGGGGAGAGAGAGAGAGACAACATGGGGGAGAGAGAGAGAGACAACATGGGGGAGAGAGAGAGACAACATGGGGGGGGGGGAGAGAGAGAGACAACATGGGGGGAGAGAGAGAGACAACATGGGGGAGAGAGAGAGACAACATGGGGGAGGGGGAGACAACATGGGGGAGAGAGAGAGACAACATGGGGGAGAGAGAGAGAGAGACAACATGGGGGAGAGAGAGAGACAACATGGGGGAGAGAGAGAGAGAGACAACATGGGGGAGAGAGAGAGAGACAACATGGGGGAGAGAGAGAGACAACATGGGGGAGAGAGAGACAACATGGGGGAGAGAGAGACAACATGGGGGAGAGAGAGAGACAACATGGGGGAGAGAGAGACAACATGGGGAGGGGGAGACAACATGGGGGAGAGAGAGAGACAACATGGGGGAGAGAGAGAGAGAGACAACATGGGGGAGAGAGAGAGAGACAACATGGGGGAGAGAGAGAGACAACATGGGGGAGAGAGAGACAACATGGGGGAGAGAGAGACAACATGGGGGAGAGAGAGAGACAACATGGGGGAGAGAGAGACAACATGGGGGAGAGAGAGACAACATGGGGGAGAGAGAGAGACAACATGGGGGAGAGAGAGAGAGAACATGGGGGAGAGAGAGACAACATGGGGGAGAGAGAGACAACATGGGGGAGAGAGAGAGACAACATGGGGGAGAGAGAGACAACATGGGGGAGAGAGAGAGACAACATGGGGGAGAGAGAGACAACATGGGGGAGAGAGAGACAACATGGGGGAGAGAGAGACAACATGGGGGAGGGGGAGACAACATGGGGGAGAGAGAGGGAGACAACATGGGGGAGAGAGAGAGACAACATGGGGGAGAGAGAGACAACATGGGGGAGAGAGAGACAACATGGGGGGAGAGAGAGACAACATGGGGGAGAGAGAGAAAACATGGGGGAGAGAGAGAGACAACATGGGGGAGAGAGAGAGAGACAACATGGGGGGAGAGAGAGAGACAACATGGGGGCGAGAGAGACAACATGGGGGAGAGAGAGACAACATGGGGGAGGGGGAGAGAGAGAGACAACATGGGGGGGAGAGAGAGACAACATGGGGGGGAGAGAGAGAGAGACAACATGGGGTAGAGAGAGAGAGACAACATGGGGGGGAGAGAGAGACAACATGGGGGGGAGAGAGAGACAACATGGGGGAGAGAGAGACAACATGGGGGAGAGAGAGACAACATGGGGGAGAGAGAGAGAGACAACATGGGGGAGAGAGAGACAACATGGGGGAGAGAGAGACAACATGGGGGAGAGAGAGACAACATGGGGGAGAGAGAGACAACATGGGGGAGAGAGACAACATGGGGGAGAGAGACAACATGGGGGAGAGAGAGAGAGACAACATGGGGGGAGAGAGAGACAACATGGGGGAGAGAGACAACATGGGGGAGAGAGACAACATGGGGGAGAGAGACAACATGGGGGAGAGAGACAACATGGGGGAGAGAGACAACATGGGGGAGAGAGAGAGAGAGACAACATGGGGGGGAGAGAGACAACATGGGGGAGAGAGAGAGACAACATGGGGGAGAGAGAGAGAGACAACATGGGGGAGAGAGAGAGACAACATGGGGGAGAGAGAGAGACAACATGGGGGAGAGAGAGACAACATGGGGGAGAGAGAGACAACATGGGGGAGAGAGACAACATGGGGGAGAGAGACAACATGGGGGAGAGAGAGACAACATGGGGGGGAGAGAGACAACATGGGGGAGAGAGAGACAACATGGGGGAGAGAGAGACAACATGGGGGAGAGTGAGAGAGACAACATGGGGGGGAGAGAGAGAGACAACATGGGGGAGGGGGAGAGAGAGAGACAACATGGGGGAGAGAGAGAGAGAGACAACATGGGGGGGAGAGAGAGACAACATGGGGGAGAGAGACAACATTGGGGAGAGAGAGAGAGACAACATGGGGGAGAGAGAGAGAGACAACATGGGGGAGAGAGAGAGAGACAACATGGGGAGAGAGAGAGACAACATGGGGGGAGAGAGAGAGACAACATGGGGGGAGAGAGAGAGACAACATGGGGGGAGAGAGAGAGACAACATGGGGGGAGAGAGAGACAACATGGGGGAGAGAGAGAGAGACAACATGGGGGGGAGAGAGAGACAACATGGGGGAGAGAGAGAGACAAAATGGGGGAGAGAGAGAGAGAGAGACAACATGGGGGGGAGAGAGAGACAACATGGGGGAGGGGGAGAGAGAGAGACAACATGGGGGAGAGAGAGAGAGAGAGACAACATGGGGGGGAGAGAGAGACAACATGGGGGAGAGAGAGACAACATGGGGGGAGAGAGAGACAACATGGGGGAGAGAGAGACAACATGGGGGAGAGAGACAACATGGGGGAGAGAGAGAGAGACAACATGGGGGGGAGAGAGACAACATGGGGGAGAGAGAGACAACATGGGGGGGAGAGAGACAACATGGGGGAGAGAGAGAGAGACAACATGGAGGGGAGAGAGAGAGACAACATGGGGGAGGGGGAGAGAGAGACAACATGGGGGAGAGAGAGAGACAACATGGGGGAGAGAGAGACAACATGGGGGAGAGAGAGACAACATGGGGGAGAGAGAGACAACATGGGGGAGAGAGAGACAACATGGGGGAGAGAGAGAGACAACATGGGAGAGAGAGAGAGAGAGACAACATGGGGGAGAGAGAGAGACAACATGGGGGAGGGGGAGACAACATGGGGGAGAGAGAGAGAGACAACATGGGGGAGAGAGAGACAACATGGGGGAGAGAGAGACAACATGGGGGAGAGAGAGACAACATGGGGGAGAGAGAGAAAACATGGGGGAGAGAGAGAGACAACATGGGGGAGAGAGAGAGAGAGACAACATGGGGGAGAGAGAGAGAGACAACATGGGGGAGAGAGAGACAACATGGGGGAGAGAGAGACAACATGGGGGAGGGGGAGAGAGAGAGACAACATGGGGTAGAGAGAGAGAGACAACATGGGGGGGAGAGAGAGACAACATGGGGGGGAGAGAGAGACAACATGGGGGAGAGAGAGACAACATGGGGGAGAGAGAGACAACAGGGGGAGAGAGAGACAACATGGGGGAGAGAGACAACATGGGGGAGAGAGACAACATGGGGGAGAGAGAGACAACATGGGGGAGAGAGAGAGAGACAACATGGGGGAGAGAGAGACAACATGGGGGAGAGAGAGAGAGACAACATGGGGGAGAGAGAGACAACATGGGGAGAGAGAGACAACATGGGGGAGAGAGAGACAACATGGGGGAGAGAGAGACAACATGGGGGAGAGAGAGACAACATGGGGGAGAGAGACAACATGGGGGAGAGAGACAACATGGGGGAGAGAGAGACAACATGGGGGGGAGAGAGACAACATGGGGGAGAGAGAGACAACATGGGGGAGAGAGAGACAACATGGGGGAGAGAGAGAGAGACAACATGGGGGGGAGAGAGAGAGACAACATGGGGGAGGGGGAGAGAGAGAGACAACATGGGGGAGAGAGAGAGACAACATGGGGGAGAGAGAGACAACATGGGGGAGAGAGTGAGACAACATGGGGGAGAGAGTGAGACAACATGGGGTAGAGAGAGTGAGACAACATGGGGAGAGAGAAAGACAACATGGGGGAGAGAGAGAGACAACATGGGGGAGAGAGAGAGACAACATGGGGGAGAGAGAGAGACAACATGGGGGAGAGAGAGAGAGACAACATGCGGGAGAGAGAGACAACATGGGGGAGAGAGAGACAACATGGGGGAGAGAGAGAAAACATGGGGGAGAGAGAGAGACAACATGGGGGAGAGAGAGAGAGAGACAACATGGGGGAGAGAGAGAGAGACAACATGGGGGAGAGAGAGACAACATGGGGGAGAGAGAGACAACATGGGGGAGAGAGAGACAACATGGGGGAGGGGGAGAGAGACAACATGGGGGGGAGAGAGAGACAACATGGGGGGGAGAGAGAGACAACATGGGGGAGAGAGAGACAACATGGGGGAGAGAGAGACAACAGGGGGAGAGAGAGACAACATGGGGGAGAGAGACAACATGGGGGAGAGAGACAACATGGGGGAGAGAGAGACAACATGGGGGAGAGAGAGAGAGACAACATGGGGGAGAGAGAGACAACATGGGGGAGAGAGAGAGAGACAACATGGGGGAGAGAGAGACAACATGGGGAGAGAGAGACAACATGGGGGAGAGAGAGACAACATGGGGGAGAGAGAGACAACATGGGGGAGAGAGAGACAACATGGGGGAGAGAGACAACATGGGGGAGAGAGACAACATGGGGGAGAGAGAGACAACATGGGGGGGAGAGAGACAACATGGGGGAGAGAGAGACAACATGGGGGAGAGAGAGACAACATGGGGGAGAGAGAGAGAGACAACATGGGGGGGAGAGAGAGAGACAACATGGGGGAGGGGGAGAGAGAGAGACAACATGGGGGGGAGAGAGAGAGAGAGACAACATGGGGGGGAGAGAGAGACAACATGGGGGAGAGAGACAACATGGGGGAGAGAGAGAGAGACAACATGGGGGAGAGAGAGAGAGACAACATGGGGGAGAGAGAGAGAGACAACATGGGGAGAGAGAGAGAGACAACATGGGGGGAGAGAGAGAGACAACATGGGGGGAGAGAGAGACAACATGGGGGAGAGAGAGAGAGACAACATGGGGGGGAGAGAGAGACAACATGGGGGAGAGAGAGAGACAACATGGGGGAGAGAGAGAGACAACATGGGGGAGGGGGAGAGAGAGAGACAACATGGGGGAGAGAGAGAGAGAGAGACAACATGGGGGGGAGAGAGAGACAACATGGGGGGGAGAGAGAGACAACATGGGGGAGAGAGAGACAACATGGGGGAGAGAGAGACAACATGGGGGAGAGAGAGACAACATGGGGGAGAGAGAGAGACAACATGGGGGAGAGAGAGAGACAACATGGGGGGCAGAGAGACAACATGGGGGAGAGAGAGACAACATGGGGGAGAGAGAGAGAGACAACATGGGTTGGAGAGAGAGAGACAACATGGGGGAGGGGGAGAGAGAGAGACAACATGGGGGAGAGGGGGAGAGAGAGACAACATGGGGGAGAGAGACAACATGGGGGAGAGAGAGAGAGACAACATGGGGGAGAGAGAGAGAGAGAGACAACATGGGGGGGAGAGAGAGACAACATGGGGGAGAGAGACAACATGGGGGAGAGAGAGAGAGACAACATGGGGGAGAGAGAGAGACAACATGGGGGAGGGGGAGAGAGAGAGACAACATGGGGGAGAGAGAGAGAGAGAGACAACATGGGGGGGAGAGAGAGACAACATGGGGGAGGGGGAGAGAGAGAGACAACATGGGGGAGAGAGAGAGAGAGAGAGACAACATGGGGGAGAGAGACAACATGGGGGAGAGAGAGAGAGACAACATGGGGGAGAGAGAGAGACAACATGGGGGACAGAGAGAGAGACAACATGGGGGAGAGAGAGAGAGAGAACATGGGGGAGAGAGAGAGACAACATGGGGGAGAGAGAGAGAGACAACATGGGGGAGAGGGAGACAACATGGGGGGGAGAGAGAGACAACATGGGGGAGAGAGAGAGAGACAACATGGGGGAGAGAGAGAGAGACAACATGGGGCGGAGAGAGAGACAACATGGGGGGGAGAGAGAGACAACATGGGGGAGAGAGAGAGACAACATGGGGGAGAGAGAAAGACAACATGGGGGAGAGAGAGAGAGACAACATGGGGGAGAGAGAGAGACAACATGGGGGAGAGAGAGACAACATGGGGGAGAGAGTGAGACAACATGGGGGAGAGAGAGAGACAACATGGGGTAGAGAGAGTGAGACAACATGGGGAGAGAGAGAGACAACATGGGGGAGAGAGAGAGACAACATGGGGGAGAGAGAGAGAGACAACATGGGGTAGAGAGAGTGAGACAACATGGGGGAGAGAGAGAGACAACATGGGGGAGAGAGAGAGACAACATGGGGGAGAGAGAGAGAGACAACATGGGGGAGAGAGAGAGACAACATGGGGGAGAGAGAGAGAGAGACAACATGGGGGAGAGAGAGAGAGACAACATGGGGGAGAGAGAGAGACAACATGGGGGAGAGAGATACAACATGGGGGGGTGAGAGAGAGAGAGACAACATGGGGGAGAGAGACAATATGAGGGAGAGAGAGAGAGACAACATGGAGAGAGAGAGACAACATGGGGGAGAGAGAGAAAGACAAGGGGGAGAGAGAGAGAGACAACTTGAGGGAGAGAGAGAGACAACATGGGGGAGAGAGAGAGACAACATGGGGGAGAGAGAGAGAGAGACAACATGGGAGAGAGAGAGACAACATGGGAGAGAGAGAGACAACATGGGGGAGAGAGAGAGAGACACAACATGGGGGAGAGAGGGAGATAACATTGTGGAGAGAGGGAGATAACATGGGGGACAGAGAGATACAACATGGGGGGGTGAGAGAGAGACATCATGGGGGAGAGAGAGAAAGACAACATGGGGGAGAGAGAGAGAGACAACATGGGGGGGAGAGAGAGACAACATTGGGGAGAGAGAGAGACAACATGGGGGAGAGAGAGACAGAGAGAAGGGGAGAGAGAGAGAGACAACATGGGGGAGAGAGACAGAGACAAGGGGACAGAGAGACAGAGACAAGGGGAGAGAGAGAGAGAGACAACATGGGGGGAGAGAGACAACATGGGAGAGAGAGAGAGACAACATGGGGGAGAGAGAGAGAGAGACAACATGGGGGAGAGAGACAACATGGGGGAGAGAGACAACATGGGGGAGAGAGAGAGACAACATGGAGAGAGAGCGACAACATGGGGGGGAGAGAACGACAACATGGGGGGGAGAGAGAGAGACAACATGGGGGGGAGAGCGAGAGACAGCATGAGGGAGAGAGCGAGAGATAACATGGGGGAGAGCGAGAGGCAACGTGTGGGGGAGAGAGAGAGACAAAATGGGGGAGAGAGTGGCTAATGGGGGAGAGAGTGAATGTTTACAGTGCTGCAGGGTGCCATTCGGCCCGTTGTCTCCCCTGGCTCTTCAAATGCCCAATCGTGACACACCCCCCATCATCTGCCTGCAACCCTGCACATTCTCCCTTTTCAGATCACATCCCATTTCCCATTGAGAGCCTCCACTGAATCTGCCTCCACCATAATCTCAGGCAGCACGTCCCAGATCCCAAGCACTCGCTTGGGTGATGAGGTTTTTCCTCATGTCGGCATGGCTCCTTTTCCCAATTATCTTTCACCTTCCTCGATCCTCCCGCCAGTGGGACCAGGGTCTCCCTATCTCCTTCGCCCCGACCCCTTGTGATTTTGAATACCCCTATCAGATCTCCTCTCAGCCTCCTCTTCACCAAGGGGGCCATGCCCAACTTCTTCAATCTGCCCTCAACCCTGGAAGCGTTCTCGTGAATCTTTTCTGCGCTCTCTCTTTCACATCTGCATGCCCTTCTCAGAGTATGCATTAATAGTACAGGCCCTGTGCCTCCAGGCGGAATGGACAGTATTTTTTTTAACCTGTGTATGGTCTCACACCAGTGTGCCCAGTGATATATTTATGATGTCTTTACTGTTTGGAGACAGAAATGCAGAATTAACCGTTATCCCCCAGTCATCCATCACAGCTTGCAGTGTTTTCGAGTTGTGTTGCTGAGCCTGGTGCTCTGGGAGATTTCATATTGTTGGCTCAGCGAGCAGAAGCTTCATCACCTTTCTCTATTGCCTTCAGCAGCTGGCTACATGTAAGGCGTGTGTGTCCCGGACTGTGGAAGCCATATAGCAGAGAAGCGGAGGGTGTGTGTCCTGCAGTAGAGGGCGTGAGTGGGTTGCACCAGCTGGGAGCGACCGCCCCGGGAGACATGGCTGCCTTACAGCAGCAGCAGCAGCAGAGCAACCAGAGCCAGACCTGGATCGGAAACCAGGCAACACAGGCGGCACAGTGGTGAGAATCCGGAAAGGGTCGAGAGGGGGATGGGGGGTGGCGGGGAAACTGTCTCCCAACAGCGTTCGGGCAGGAGGGAGCTGCCGCTGTCCACACAGGCTTTCTCAGACCCCAGTTACAGGAGGGAGCTGCCTGTATCAGTATCAAGTGACCCTGTCCCCACGTACAGGAGGAAGCTGCCTGTATCAGTCCCGACTGACGCTCATCCCAAGTACAGGAGGGAGCTGCCTATATCCGTACCCACTGCCTCAGTCCCTATCCCCATGTACAGGAGGGAGCTGCCTGTATCATTATCGAGTGACCCTGTTCCCACGTACAGGAGGAAGCTGCCTGTATCAGTCCCGACTGACACTCGTCCCAAGTACAGGAGGGAGCTATCTATATCCGTACCCACTGTCTCAGTCCCTATCCCCATGTACAGGAGGGAGCAGGCTGTACCAGTATCGAGTGAACCTGTCCCTGCGTACAGGAGGGAGCGGCCTGTATCAGTCCCGACTGATGCTCATCCCAAGTACAGGAGGGAGCTGCCTATGTCCGTACCCACTGTCTCAGTCCCTGTCCCCACGTACAGGAAGGAGCTGCCTGTATCAGCACTGACTGTCTCAGTCCCTGTCCCCACGTACAGGAGGGAGCTGCCTGTATCCGTACCCACTGTCTCAGTCCCTGTCCCCACGTACAGGAGGAAGCTGCCTGTATCAGTCCCGACTGATGCTCGTCCCAAGTACAGGAGGGAGCTGCCTATATCCGTACCCACTGTCTCAGTCCCTATCCCCAATGTACAGGAGGGAGCAGGCTGTACCAGTATCGAGTGACCCTGTCCCTGCGTACAGGAGGGAGCGGCCTGTATCAGTCCCAACTGATGCTCATCCCAAGTACAGGAGGGAGCTGCCTATGTCCGTACCCACTGTCTCAGTCCCTGTCCCCACGTACAGGAAGGAGCTGCCTGTATCATTATCGAGTGACCCTGTTCCCACGTACAGGAGGAAGCTGCCTGTATCAGTCCTGACTGACGCTCATCCCAAGTACAGGAGGGAGCTGCCTATATCCGTACCCACTGTCTCAGTCCCTATCCCCATGTACAGGAGGGAGCTGCCTGTATCATTATCGAGTGACCCTGTTCCCACGTACAGGAGGAAGCTGCCTGTATCAGTCCCGACTGACGCTTGTCCCAAGTACAGGAGGGAGCTGCCTATATCTGTACCCACTGTCTCAGTCCCTATCCCCATGTACAGGAGGGAGCAGGCTGTACCAGTATCGAGTGAACCTGCCCCTGCGTACAGGAGGGAGCGGCCTGTATCAGTCCCGACTGATGCTCATCCCAAGTACAGGAGGGAGCTGCCTATATCCGTACCCACTGTCTCAGTCCCTATCCCCAATGTACAGGAGGGAGCTGCCTGTATCAGTATCGAGTGACCCTGTCCCCACGTACAGGAGGAAGCTGCCTGTATCAGTCCCGACTGACGCTTGTCCCAAGTACAGGAGGGAGCTGCCTATATCCGTACCCACTGTCTCAGTCCCTATCCCCATGTACAGGAGGGAGCTGCCTGTATCTGTACCGACTGTCTCAGTCCCTGCGTACAGGAAGGAGCTGCCTGTATCAGCACCGCCTGTCTCAGTACCTGGCCCCACGTACATGAGGGAGCTCCCTATATGCGCACCCACTGTCTCAGTCCCTGTCCCCGCATACAGGCAGGAGCTGCCTGTATCAGCACCGACTGTCTCAGTCCCTGTCCCCACGTACAGTAAGGAACTCCCTATATCTGTACCCACTGTCTCAGTCCCTGTCCTTGCGTGCAGGAAGGCACTGCCTATATCCGTACCCACTGTCTCAGTCCTTGACCCCACATACAGGAGGGAACTGCCTGTATCCGTACCGACTGTCTCAGTTCCTATGCATACGTACAGGAGGGAGCTGCCTGTATCAGTCCTGACTGACCCTGTCCCCACACAAAGGAGGGAGCTGCCTGTATCAGCACCGACTGTCTCAATCCCTGTTCCCACGTACAGCAGGGAGCTGCCTGTATCCGTACCAACTGTCGGGAGCCACCTATATCTGTACCGACTGTCTCAGTCCCTGTCCATGCGTACAGAGGGAGCTGCCTGTATCAGCATCAATTCTCAGTCCCCAGGTGCAGGAGGGAGTAGCCTTTATCAGTACCAACTGTCCCTGTCCCCAGGTACAGGAGGGAGCAGCCTGTATCAGTACCAACTGTCCCTGTCCCCAGGTACAGGAGGGAGCTGCCTGTATCAGACTGACCCTGGCTGCAAGTACAGGAAGGAACCCCCTGCATCAGTACCGACTGTCAGGAGCCGCCTATATCCGTACCGACTGTCTCAGTCACTGTTCTCAAGTACAGGAGGGAGCTGCCTGTGTCAATACCGACTGTCCCTGTCATTATGCACAGGAGGCAGCTGCTTGTATCAGTACTGCCTCCCTGTCACCAGGCCTAGGAGGGAGCTGCCTGTGTCAATGCTGACTGTCCCAGTCCCTGTCCCCACGTACAGGAGGGAGCTGCCTGTATCAATGCTGACTGTCCCAGTCCCTGTCCCCACGTACAGGAGGGAGCTGCCTGTATCAATGCTGACTGTCCCAGTCCCTGTCCCCACGTATAGGAGGGAGCTGCCTGTATCAATGCTGACTGTCCCAGTCCCTGTCCCCACGTACAGGAGGGAGCTGCCTGTATCAATGCTGACTGTCCCTGTCCCCACGTACAGGAGGGAGCTGCCTGTGTTAGTACTGACTGTCCCTGTCACCGTGTACAGGAGGGAGCTGCCTGTATCTGTTATACGCTCACTTGTCGGTTAGCGTGAAGCTTGTCTTGCTGTTTACACTGCACGGAGCAACGAGCTGTGTCTGGTTCTTTTTTCCCCCCCTTTCTTAGGGCTCAGCAGTACAGCTGTTCCAGCGGCGGGGCGGCCGAAAACTCCGGGAAGCAGGAGAACCCGGAATGGGAGAAGGCCCGGCAGGCGCTGGCCAGCATCCACAAAGCCAACGCGCAGTCCGGGACGGGGAGCGGACAGGGAGCCGCACAGGTAATGGGAGTGGGGGGGGGGGGGGGGGGGGGGGGGGGGGGGGGGGGGGGGGGGGGGGGGGGGGGGGGGGGGGGAGGAGGACGAGGGTTTGGGGGGGGGGGGGTGTCTGGCTGTGCTTGCCGCTCCGCCTTCAGTCTGACGGTAACGTCTCCCATTGCTCTTTTGCTCGCAGAGTCCCCAGTACTTGGCTCAGCACTCGGACCCAGCAGCCATGCAGCAGTATTACCAGCAGTGGTACCAGCAGTATAACTACAACTACTCCTACCCCTACTACAGCCCCTATCAAATGGTGAGTAGCCTCACGGTCACCTCTCCTTGTTACAGTGAGTCCCGCCATTGCGTCTTTACCCCTGTTCCACCCCCTTCCCCTTCTCCTGCCCCTCCGGAGTTGAGCTATTATTCCAGCTGTCAGGAGATGATGACGAGTAATCTGGAGGCCCAGGCTAACGCTCTGGGGGCAAGGGTTCAAATATGGAATCGAAGGCTAGTCTCAGTAGCCGTGACTGTGAAAGTATCTAAACAAAAAGCTCCATCTGGTTCCCTAATGTCCCGCCCCTCCAGCCTTACCCTGGCGGGGGCTGAAAGCCAATTCCGATTGAGCTAGGCCGCTAAAATGCGCCTAACACCCCTCGTTCATCCTTGCTCGTACGCCCTGACCATCTCTGTGCAAGCAGGAGGAATACGTTCAAGCCTCGCGCCTTTCTCGAATCACCCGGGAGCCCGCAGCTCCCCTTGCTCTCCCCTCCGCAGCGCCCAGGCCAGTCAAGAGTCGACTTGCCCGACCCATCAGCGCCCTGCTCTCCTGCTGTGATCACAAACTGCTGTGGTTGTCTGAAGCTTGTCCT
The DNA here is from genome assembly GCF_017639515.1 of Carcharodon carcharias. Taxonomy (NCBI): domain Eukaryota; kingdom Metazoa; phylum Chordata; class Chondrichthyes; order Lamniformes; family Lamnidae; genus Carcharodon; species Carcharodon carcharias. The sequence continues at coordinate 374,277 of NW_024470844.1, forward strand.
GATGCAATGTGGGCAGCAAGCCTCTCTCTCTGCAGTAATATTCAAGCTCCCTTAACAATTGAACGAGCGTCCATTATCCTTTGTGGAAGAGATCTCCAAACTTTTACCACACACTGTGTGTGTGTGCGCGTGTCTGCGTGTGTGCGTGTCTGCGTGTGTGTTTGTGTGTGTGTGTGTGTGTGTGTGTGTGTGTGTGTGTGTGTGTCTGTGGCTATGTGTGTGTCTGTGGCTATGTGTGTGTCTGTGGCTATGTGTGTCTGTTTGTCTGTGTCTGTCTGTCTGTCTGTGTCTGTCTCTGTGTCCGTCTGTCTGTGTGTGTCTGTCTTTGTGTGTGTGTATCTGTGTCTGTGGCTATGTGTGTCTCTGTGTGTGTGTCTGTCTGTGTGTCTGGCTATGTGTGTGTGTTTGTCTGTATGTGTCTGTCTGTGTGTCTGTGTGTGTCTGTGTTGGGGGGAAGGTTCACTAACTTCACTCCCGAAAGGTCTGGATCTCATTCCTTTTACTCTCTGGCCCTAACGCTGGAGTCTGCAACCAGCAAGAAGAGGGCAGAGAGAGAGAGAGAGAAACGATCAGCTCCCCCATACGCTGCAGGATCCCCACGCCTGAATCGTGAATGCCTTTCCCCTCTCTCCGTTGACTTGCTGAGTCTGCCCAGCGTTGCTTTTGCCCCTCTCTTTATTCCCCCGCAGGTGTGGGCGTCGCTGGAAAGACCCAGCTCCAGTTGCCCATCTCTAATTGCCCCTTGAGCTGAGTGGCTCACTGAGTCATTTCGCAGGGCTGTTAGGAGTTACCCACATTGCTGCACGGGCTCGGGGTGTCACATGCAGGCCAGACTGGGTAAGGCTGGCAGGACATTAGGGAACCGGATGGAGTTTTTTGTTTAGATACTTTCACAGTCACTAGCCTTCAATTCCATCCAGGGCCACTTTCTCCCTGTCTCTTTGTGTTTTCATAACCTAGAACAGCACCGGGTCTCACCTGTGATCTCTGCTTCCCGCCCTGTGTCATTGCAGAACATGTATTCAGGATACCAGGGTCAGTATAACGTGCAGGGCTCCTACCCAGGAACACAGCAAGGCCAACAGATGTCACAGCATGGCAGTAACCATACACAGGTACGTCTCAGCCCCACTCTCCACCCCCCCCCCCCCCCCCCCCCCCCCCCCCCCCCCCCGCCCCCAGGTAACTCAAGAATATACCCCTCACATGGCCCCTCTCCCGCATCTCCACTCAAGAAAGGAGGAAGACGGGACACTGTAGGCCAGTTTGCCTCACATCTATCATTGGGGGAACACTACAAGGAAGCAGTATGAGGGCAGTTAGAAAAGTGTGATACAATCAGGCCGAGTCAGCGTGGGTTTCGGAAAGAGGAACCGCGCTCGATCAAATTTATCCGAGTTCTCGGACGATGCAACAAGCGGGATGGATAAAGGGGAACCAGTAGATGTGATGTATTCGGATTTCCAGAAGGCGTTCGAGAAGGTCACCACACCAGATAAGAGCTCGCGGTGTTGGTGGGGGGGGGATGTTGGGTGACACGTTAACATGGGTAAGAAGGATTTAGCCAACCGAGAGGAAAGAGTCGGGATCAGTGGGTCATTGCCAGGCCAGCAAACCGCTGAGGGATGGGCGTTTGGGTCTGATTTAACGGTTGCCTCTCGGAGGCTGATGGCTGGGGTGGGGGGGGAAAGGCTGCGCTCTCACAAACGCTGCACTGTTCCTGAACGGGTGCCCCCTCAGACTGAAACCTTCTCCCCCACTCTCTCTCTCTCTCTCTCTCTCTCTCAGCCTCCTGTCCCAGGCCTGGAAGAGGGACTGCCTTACGCCAGTGGCCCAGCTCAGGGGGCAAGCGGGCAGCAGCAGCAACAGCAGAGCCAGCCGACGCAGAAGCACGCGGCGGGTGGGCTGAACTCCGGCCAGCAGCAGCAGCAGCAACAGCAACAGGCCGGAGCCCAGCAGCAGCAGCAGCAGCAACAGCAGCAGCAGCACCACCCACAGCCGGGCAGCTACTCGGACTCGGGGGGCAAAGGGAAGAAAGGGCAGCAGCTGTGGCAACGCATGAAACGTAAGCTGGGATACCCGGCGGTGGGAGGGGGGGGTGGGGTCTGCGGTATCTCGTCAGGGTGGGGGTGGGGGGAGCAGACTGCTCCCCCCCCACCCCAACCCCCCGCCATCAGCCCCAGGGTAACTCCATTTCCCTTGCACCTTTCAGAGGCACCAGGCAGCGGCGGGGTCAAGTTTAACATCCAGAAGCGGCCGTACGTGGTCAGCGGCCAGGGCTTCGGTGGGCCGGCCCCGGAGCAGGGAGGCCAGCAGTTCCCGGAATCGGAGAGGTACCAGACCAGGTAGGGAGGAGGAGGAGGGGCCCCGGGTGACTTTGGTACTCTCTCTAACCTTTCTATTTAGATGGTGTTCCCATCCCTTGGACTTTTCCTCACTTGTTGGAATGTCTCCGTTCTGTGTTTTCTGAAATATCCCCTTTAAGTGTTTGCCGCTGCATCTCTATTGACCTGTCCTTAACCTAATCTGCCGATTCCCTCTAGCCAGCTCTGTTTTCATGCCCTCATAATTGCCCTTATTTAAGTTTCAAAGCATAAGGCGGAACCATCCCAGGTTTGTACTAAACCCTCCTGTTCTCTGTCCTGCTCCCCCCCCCTGACCCCACTCACCCTCTCTTACCTAGATTGCCCCCTCCCCATCTTCACCTCCCCACTCTGCCCCCACACACCCCCCCTCTCTGCCCCACTCTCCCTCCTCCTCGCATCCCTGCTCACTCTCTCCCGATGCCCCTCCCCATTCCCCCCTCTCTGCCCCGTTCCCCATTCCCTCCTTTGCCCCCGCTCCTACTATCCACTTTCTGCCCCACTCCCCATTCCCTCCTTTGCCCTCGCTCCCCCTCCTGCTCTCTGCCCTACTGAGTCGGTAGTTAGGAAGGCAAATGCAATGTTGGCATTTATTTCGAGAGGACTAGAATATAAAAGCAGGGATGTGCTGCTGAGGCTTTACAAGGCTCTGGTCAGACCACATTTAGAATATTGTGAGCAATTTTGGGCCCCTGCATCTCAGGAAGGATGTGCTGGCCCTGGAGAGAGTCCAGGGGAGAAGCAGCTCAGAGGAGGTTCCCCCGACTGATCCCTGGGGTGAGAGGGGTTGCCTCCTGCGGAAAAGCTGGACAGGTTGAGCCTACTGCCCCACCCCCGCAGCGAACCAGAGCCGTGAGACGATGGAGGACTCGCTCGGTTGTGTTCAGGGCCTGTTGAGCTGCGAGGAGACTGGCCTGGGACAGAGGAGAGAGAGATACACTGGAAGGGCTCAGAGAGGTGATGATAGAGCAGGCCCCGTGGAATCAGAGGCTCGGAGATAATAGCACAGGGCATCGGCTCCGGAATATTCCATCATTCTGTCCTTATCCCGTCATGCTCCCTCCTCCCTCTTCCCTTGAATGTCCATCCCAGTTGGCACATCATGGCACTTAGTGCCAATGTTAAGACAGGAGGCATTCTCAGGGTTGCCAGTGGGTGTACCGACCACACCCCATCCCCCAACAATCCCTGCCTGCACCCCATTCCCCCTGTTGGCCTTTATGGCAAGGGGGATGTAGTATAAACGCAGACTGGGTGACCCGCTTTGCGGAACACCTGCGGTCTGTCCACAAGCATGACCCAGACCTCCCTGTCGCTTGCCATTTCAACACTCCACCCTGCTCTCTTGCCCACATGTCCATCCTTGGCTTGCTGCAGTGTTCCAGTGAAGCTCAACGCAAACTGGAGGAACAGCACCTCATCTTCCGACTCAGCACTTTACAGCCTTCCGAACTGAATATTGAATTCAACAACTTCAGACCATGAACTCTCTCCTCCATCCCCACCCCCTTTTCGATCCCCCTTTTTCCAGTAATTTATAATTTTGTTACAACTATATATTTTTCTTTTCCCTCTTATTTTTAAATTTATTTGGATCTATTGTTTCATCTCCGCCTTTCAGCCCATTTCGATCCCTTCCCCCCCATCCCCACCCCCACTAGGGCCATCTGCCACTAGCTTGCTACCCTTAATGTCCCCATTAGCACATCCTTTAGATCAACACCCCTTTGTCCTTTTGTCTATGACATCATTGGCAATCTCTTTTTAGCCTCCACCTATCACTGGCCCTTTATACATCTCTCCTGTCCCACCCCCCTCTACCAGCTTATATTTCAACTCATTTCTATATGTCTTAGTTCTGGTGAAGGGTCACAAGGACTCGAAACATTAACTGTATCCCTCTCTGCAGATGCTGTCAGACCCGCTGAGTTTTTCCAGGTGTTTTTGTTTTTGTTCCAGATTTCCAGCATCCGCAGTATTTTGCTTTTTATAAAAGTAGGAATGCCTCGCTGCAAGCGGTCAGGACACTGGTGGGATTGGGCCCGGAGCTCTGTGTCCAGTTCTGGTCTCCCTACTTAAGGAGGGAGGTACCTGCACTGTGGGGGGGTTGGGGGGTGGGGGGGTGGGGGCAGTTCAGGGAAGGTTCACTCGGCTGATTCCTGGGGTGATGGGGGCTTTGTCTGACGAGGGAGGGTTGGGCCTGTGCCCGTTGAGGGGGTTTAGAAGAATGGTGGGGGGGGGGGATCCTATTAAGACATATCAGATCCTGAGGGGAGGTGGGGCTTGACAGGGTGGATGCTGAGTGCATGTTCCTCCCTCCCCTCCCCCTCCCCGGTGGGGGAGTTTCGAACGAGGGGGCAGACAGTTTGAGGGGTGGATGCTGAGTGGATGTTCCTCCCCCTCCCCGATGGGGGAGTTTAGAACGAGGGGGCAGACAGTTTGAGGGGTGGATGCTGAGTGGATGTTCCTCCCCCTCCCCGGTGGAGGAGTTTAGAACGAGGGGGCAGACAGTTTGAGGATAAGGGGTCTCCCGGTGAAGGCAGGGGTGAGGAGGAATTATTTCACTGAGGGTCGTGAGTCCGGGGTTTTCTTCCCCAGGGAGCAGTGGAGGCTGGAGGGGCGGGGTGTGGGGGCGGCTGGATGAATACACTCAAGGCTGAGTTAGACAGGGTCTCTGATCCACACGGGAGTTGAGTGTTATGGGGGGGGTGGGGTCGAAGGGAGGGGGTTGCGGACAGGGTGGGGCCGCATTCAGGGCCTTACCCTGAGGGGGAGCAGGCTGGAGGGGCCGAGCGGCCTCCTGCCGCTCCTTTGCAGCGCCTCCTAGGGACCTGCTGACGCCCCTCTTGCCTTTGGTTGCAGCGGCTCCCCGACCAAGCCGGACGATTGGCCCCAGGCCATGAAGGAGTACGTGCAGCGCTGCTTCACGGCCTGCGAGACGGAGGTGGACAAGGACCGCACCGAGAAGCTGCTCAAGGACGTGCTGCAAGCCCGACTGCAAGACGGCTCGGCCTACACCATAGACTGGAGCAGCGAGCCCCTACCCGAGTACGTATCCACTGCGGCGCCCGGAGCACGCTCGGCGGGACAGCCGGATGGGGCCTCCTCCTGTTCCTGTGTAACAGGCTTGAGAGGGGCTGAATGGGCCTCCTCCTGTTCCTGTGTAACAGGCTCGAGAAGGGGCTGAATGGGCCTCCTCCTGTTCCTGTGTAACAGGCTTGAGGGGCTGAATGGGCCTCCTCCTGTTCCTGTGTAACAGGCTCGAGAAGGGGTTGAATGGGGCCTCCTGTTCCAGTGTAACAGGCTCGAGGGGCTGAATGGGTCTCCTCCTGTTCCTGTGTAACAGGCTCGAGGGGCTGAATGGGTCTCCTCCTGTTCCAGTGTAACGGGCTCGAGAAGGGGCTGAATGGGCCTCCTCCTGTTCCTGTGTAACAGGCTTGAGAGGGGCTGAATGGGCCTCTTCCTGTTCCTGTGTAACAGGCTCGAGAAGTGGCTGAATGGGCCTCCTCCTGTTCCTGTGTAACAGGCTCGAGAAGGGGCTGAATGGGGCCTCCTCCTGTTCCTGTGTAACAGGCTCGAGAAGGGGTTGAATGGGGCCTCCTCCTGTTCCTGTGTAACAGGCTCGAGAAGGGGCTGAATGGGCCTCCTCCTGTTCCTGTGCAACAGGCTCGAGAAGGGGCTGAATGGGCCTCCTCCTGTTCCTGTGTAACGGGCTGGAGAGTGGGCTGTCCTATGTAGTGTGATTGGAGGAGTAACTGTGGTGTGTGGGGTGGATGTGATAGTAGGGGGTGTTGTGTCTCAGTTGGTGCTGCTCCTGTCCCCAGGGCTGATCCCCCTCTGTCTCTCTGCAGCCTGAACAAGGACGAGGTGAAGACCACCACCACCACCACCACCCCCCAGAAGAAGAACCGCTGGGAGCTGCCCAGCGTCCAGTCCCACCGGGGGGGTCTGGTGTCCAGCTCCTCCCAGCGAGGCAGCATGCCAACCGGCTCCGGCCACCGCAACTCCGCCTCGTCCCAGAGGGCGCGGGGCAGCGGCCAGCCCTCCCGCTTTGGCTACCGCAACGTCTTCACCCGTGAGGAGTCCAGCTCCTCGTCCAGCGCCGGCTCTCGCTCCAGATCAGCCAGCCGATCCCGCTCCTCATCCAGATCACCGCACCGGCACCATCACCGCAGGTACGATCCCAGAGGGGGAGGGGGGTGTGGGTGGAACCACCCGTCTCAACGAGAGCTCCCCTCATACTGTCTGCTCTCTCTCCCCCTCACTCATCCCTCTCTCCGCACACTGACTCACCCCCTCCTCTCTCACTCACTCATCCCTCACTCCACACACTGACTCACCCCCTCCTCTCTCACTCTCTCTCTCATCCCTCTCTCCACACACTGACTCACCCCCTCCTCTCTCTCTCTCTCTCTCTCTCACTCATCCCTGTCTCCACACACTGACTCACCCCCTCCTCTCTCTCTCACTCATTCACTCATCCCTCTCTCCACACACTGACTCACCCCCTCCTCTCTCTCTCTCTCTCTCTCACTCATCCCTCTCTCCACACACTGACTCACCCCCTCCTCTCTCACTCACTCATCCCTCACTCCACACACTGACTCACCCCCTCCTCTCTCACTCTCTCTCTCATCCCTCTCTCCACACACTGACTCACCCCCTCCTCTCTCTCTCTCTCTCTCTCTCACTCATCCCTGTCTCCACACACTGACTCACCCCCTCCTCTCTCTCACTCATTCACTCATCCCTCTCTCCACACACTGACTCACCCCCTCCTCTCTCTCTCTCTCTCTCTCACTCATCCCTGTCTCCACACACTGACTCACCCCCTCCTCTCTCACTCTCTCTCTCATCCCTCACTCCACACACTGACTCACCCCCTCCTCTCTCACTCTCTCTCTCATCCCTCTCTCCACACACTGACTCACCCCCTCCTCTCTCTCTCTCTCTCACTCATCCCTGTCTCCACACACTGACTCACCCCCTCCTCTCTCTCTCACTCATTCACTCATCCCTCTCTCCACACACTGACTCACCCCCTCCTCTCTCTCTCTCACTCATTCACTCATCCCTCTCTCCACACACTGACTGACCCCCTCCTCTCTCACTCACTCACTCATCCCTCTCTCCACACACTGACTCACCTCCTCCTCTCTCACTCACTCATCCCTCTCTCCACACACTGACTCACCCCCTCCTCTCTCACTCACTCATCCCTCTCTCCACACACTGACTCACCCCCTCCTCTCTCTCTCATCCTTCTCTCCACACACTGACTCACCCCCTCCTCTCTCACTCACTCACTCATCGCTCACTCCACACACTGACTCACCCCCTCCTCTCTCACTCACTCACTCATCCCTCTCTCCACACACTGACTCACCCCTTCCTCTCTCACTCTCTCACTTACTCACCCCTCTCTCCACACACTGATTCACCCCCTCCTCTCTCTCTCACTCTCACTCACTCCACACACTGACTCACCCCCTCATCTCTCTCTCTCTCTCACTCACTCATCCCTCTCTCCACACACTGACTCACCCCCTCCTCTCTCTCAATCTCACTCACTCATCCCTCTCTCCACACACTGACTCACCCCCTCATCTCTCTCTCTCTCACTCTCACCCTGTCTCCACACACTGACTCACCCACTCCTCTCTCTCTCTCTCACTCACTCATCCCTCTCTCCACACACTGACTCACCCCCTCATCTCTCTCTCACTCTCACTCACCCCTCTCTTCACACACTGACTCACCCCCTCCTCTCTCACTCACTCACTCACTCACCCCTCTCTCCACACACTGACTCACCCCCTCCTCTCTCACTCACTCACTCACTCATCCCTCTCTCCACACACTGACTCACCCCCTCATCTCTCTCTCTCTCTCACTCACTCATCCCTCTCTCCACACACTGACTCACCCCCTCCTCTCTCTCTCACTCATTCACTCATCCCTCTCTCCACACACTGACTCACCCCCTCTCTCTCTCTCTCTCTCATCCCTCTCTCCACACACTGACTCACCCCCTCCTCTCTCTCTCACTCATCCCTCTCTCCACACACTGACTCACCCCCTCCTCTCTCTCTCACTCATTCACTCATCCCTCTCTCCGCACACTGACTCACCCCCTCCTCTCTCTCTCTCTCTCTCACTCATCCCTCTCTCCACACACTGACTCACCCCATCCTCTCTCTCTCTCTCACTCACTCATCCCTCTCTCCACACACTGACTCACCCCCTCCTCTCTCTCTCTCACTCACTCATCCCTCTCTCCACACACTGACACACCCCTTCCTCTCTCACTCACTCACTCATCACTCTCTCCACACACTGACTCACCCCCTCCTCTCTCTCTCTCACTCACTCACTCATCACTCTCTCCACACACTGACTCACCCCCTCCTCTCTCTCTCTCTCTCTCTCACTCACTCACTCATCCTTCTCTCCGTACACTGACTCACCCCCCTCCTCTCTCTCTCACTCTCACTCACTCACCCCTCTCTCCACACACTGACTCACCCCCTCCTCTCTCACTCACTCACTCACCCCTCTCTCCACACACTGACTCACCCCCTCTCTCTCTCACTCATTCACTCATCCCTCTCTCCACACACTGACTCACCCCCTCCTCTCTCTCTCACTCATTCACTCATCCCTCTCTCCACACACTGACTCACCCCCTCCTCTCTCTCTCTCTCTCTCTCACTCATCCCTGTCTCCACACACTGACTCACCCCCTCCTCTCTCACTCTCTCTCTCATCCCTCACTCCACACACTGACTCACCCTCTCCTCTCTCACTCTCTCTCTCATCCCTCTCTCCACACACTGACTCACCCCCTCCTCTCTCTCTCTCTCTCACTCATCCCTGTCTCCACACACTGACTCACCCCCTCCTCTCTCTCTCACTCATTCACTCATCCCTCTCTCTGCACACTGACTCACCCCCTCCTCTCTCTCTCACTCGTTCACTCATCCCTCTCTCCACACACTGACTCACCCCCTCCTCTCTCTCTCTCACTCATTCACTCATCCCTCTCTCCACACACTGACTCACCCCCTCCTCTCTCACTCACTCACTCATCCCTCTCTCCACACACTGACTCACCCCCTCCTCTCTCACTCACTCATCCCTCTCTCCACACACCGACTCACCCCCTCCTCTCTCACTCACTCATCCCTCTCTCCACACACTGACTCACCCCCTCCTCTCTCTCTCATCCTTCTCTCCACACACTGACTCACCCCCTCCTCTCTTACTCACTCACTCATCCCTCTCTCCACACACTGACTCACCCCCTCCTCTCTCACTCTCTCACTTACTCACCCCTCTCTCCACACACTGATTCACCCCCTCCTCTCTCTCTCACTCTCACTCACTCCACACACTGACTCACCCCCTCATCTCTCTCTCTCTCTCACTCACTCATCCCTCTCTCCACACACTGACTCACCCCCTCCTCTCTCTCAATCTCACTCACTCATCCCTCTCTCCACACACTGACTCACCCCCTCATCTCTCTCTCTCTCATTCTCACCCTGTCTCCACACACTGACTCACCCACTCCTCTCTCTCTCTCTCACTCACTCATCCCTCTCTCCACACACTGACTCACCCCCCTCATCTCTCTCTCACTCTCACTCACCCCTCTCTTCACACACTGACTCACCTCCTCATCTCTCTCTCTCTCACTCACCCCTCTCACCACACACTGACTCACCCCCTCATCTCTCTCTCACTCACCCCTCTCTCCACACACTGACTCACCCCCTCCTCTCTCACTCACTCACTCACTCACCCCTCTCTCCACACACTGACTCACCCCCTCCTCTCTCACTCACTCACTCACTCATCCCTCTCTCCACACACTGACTCACCCCCTCATCTCTCTCTCTCTCTCACTCACTCATCCCTCTCTCCACACACTGACTCACCCCCTCCTCTCTCTCTCACTCATTCACTCATCCCTCTCTCCACACACTGACTCACCCCCCTCTCTCTCTCTCTCTCTCATCCCTCTCTCCACACACTGACTCACCCCCTCCTCTCTCTCTCACTCATCCCTCTCTCCACACACTGACTCACCCCCTCCTCTCTCTCTCACTCATTCACTCATCCCTCTCTCCGCACACTGACTCACCCCCTCCTCTCTCTCTCTCTCTCTCACTCATCCCTCTCTCCACACACTGACTCACCCCCTCCTCTCTCTCTCTCTCACTCACTCATCCCTCTCTCCACACACTGACACACCCCTTCCTCTCTCACTCACTCACTCATCACTCTCTCCACACACTGACTCACCCCCTCCTCTCTCTCTCTCACTCACTCACTCATCACTCTCTCCACACACTGACTCACCCCCTCATCTCTCTCTCTCTCACTCTCACCCTGTCTCCACACACTGACTCACCCACTCCTCTCTCTCTCTCTCACTCACTCATCCCTCTCTCCACACACTGACTCACCCCCTCATCTCTCTCTCACTCTCACTCACCCCTCTCTTCACACACTGACTCACCCCCTCCTCTCTCACTCACTCACTCACCCCTCTCTCCACACACTGACTCACCCCCTCCTCTCTCACTCACTCACTCACTCATCCCTCTCCACACACTGACTCACCCCCTCATCTCTCTCTCTCTCTCACTCACTCATCCCTCTCTCCACACACTGACTCACCCCCTCCTCTCTCTCTCACTCATTCACTCATCCCTCTCTCCACACACTGACTCACCCCCTCTCTCTCTCTCTCTCTCATCCCTCTCTCCACACACTGACTCACCCCCTCCTCTCTCTCTCACTCATCCCTCTCTCCACACACTGACTCACCCCCTCCTCTCTCTCTCACTCATTCACTCATCCCTCTCTCCGCACACTGACTCACCCCCTCCTCTCTCTCTCTCTCTCTCACTCATCCCTCTCTCCACACACTGACTCACCCCATCCTCTCTCTCTCTCTCACTCACTCATCCCTCTCTCCACACACTGACTCACCCCCTCCTCTCTCTCTCTCACTCACTCATCCCTCTCTCCACACACTGACACACCCCTTCCTCTCTCACTCACTCACTCATCACTCTCTCCACACACTGACTCACCCCCTCCTCTCTCTCTCTCACTCACTCACTCATCCCTCTCTCCACACACTGACACACCCCTTCCTCTCTCACTCACTCACTCATCACTCTCTCCACACACTGACTCACCCCCTCCTCTCTCTCTCTCACTCACTCACTCATCACTCTCTCCACACACTGACTCACCCCCTCATCTCTCTCTCTCTCACTCTCACCCTGTCTCCACACACTGACTCACCCACTCCTCTCTCTCTCTCTCACTCACTCATCCCTCTCTCCACACACTGACTCACCCCCTCATCTCTCTCTCACTCTCACTCACCCCTCTCTTCACACACTGACTCACCCCCTCCTCTCTCACTCACTCACTCACTCACCCCTCTCTCCACACACTGACTCACCCCTCCTCTCTCACTCACTCACTCACTCATCCCTCTCTCCACACACTGACTCACCCCCTCATCTCTCTCTCTCTCTCACTCACTCATCCTTCTCTCCACACACTGACTCACCCCCTCCTCTCTCACTCACTCACTCACCCCTCTCTCCACACACTGACTCACCCCCTCTCTCTCTCACTCATTCACTCATCCCTCTCTCCACACACTGACTCACCCCCTCCTCTCTCTCTCACTCATTCACTCATCCCTCTCTCCACACACTGACTCACCCCCTCCTCTCTCTCTCTCTCTCTCTCACTCATCCCTGTCTCCACACACTGACTCACCCCCTCCTCTCTCACTCTCTCTCTCATCCCTCACTCCACACACTGACTCACCCTCTCCTCTCTCACTCTCTCTCTCATCCCTCTCTCCACACACTGACTCACCCCCTCCTCTCTCTCTCTCTCTCACTCATCCCTGTCTCCACACACTGACTCACCCCCTCCTCTCTCTCTCACTCATTCACTCATCCCTCTCTCTGCACACTGACTCACCCCCTCCTCTCTCTCTCACTCGTTCACTCATCCCTCTCTCCACACACTGACTCACCCCCTCCTCTCTCTCTCTCACTCATTCACTCATCCCTCTCTCCACACACTGACTCACCCCCTCCTCTCTCACTCACTCACTCATCCCTCTCTCCACACACTGACTCACCCCCTCCTCTCTCACTCACTCATCCCTCTCTCCACACACCGACTCACCCCCTCCTCTCTCACTCACTCATCCCTCTCTCCACACACTGACTCACCCCCTCCTCTCTCTCTCATCCTTCTCTCCACACACTGACTCACCCCCTCCTCTCTTACTCACTCACTCATCCCTCTCTCCACACACTGACTCACCCCCTCCTCTCTCACTCTCTCACTTACTCACCCCTCTCTCCACACACTGATTCACCCCCTCCTCTCTCTCTCACTCTCACTCACTCCACACACTGACTCACCCCCTCATCTCTCTCTCTCTCTCACTCACTCATCCCTCTCTCCACACACTGACTCACCCCCTCCTCTCTCTCAATCTCACTCACTCATCCCTCTCTCCACACACTGACTCACCCCCTCATCTCTCTCTCTCTCATTCTCACCCTGTCTCCACACACTGACTCACCCACTCCTCTCTCTCTCTCTCACTCACTCATCCCTCTCTCCACACACTGACTCACCCCCTCATCTCTCTCTCACTCTCACTCACCCCTCTCTTCACACACTGACTCACCTCCTCATCTCTCTCTCTCTCACTCACCCCTCTCACCACACACTGACTCACCCCCTCATCTCTCTCTCACTCACCCCTCTCTCCACACACTGACTCACCCCCTCCTCTCTCACTCACTCACTCACTCACCCCTCTCTCCACACACTGACTCACCCCCTCCTCTCTCACTCACTCACTCACTCATCCCTCTCTCCACACACTGACTCACCCCCTCATCTCTCTCTCTCTCTCACTCACTCATCCCTCTCTCCACACACTGACTCACCCCCTCCTCTCTCTCTCACTCATTCACTCATCCCTCTCTCCACACACTGACTCACCCCCTCTCTCTCTCTCTCTCTCATCCCTCTCTCCACACACTGACTCACCCCCTCCTCTCTCTCTCACTCATCCCTCTCTCCACACACTGACTCACCCCCTCCTCTCTCTCTCACTCATTCACTCATCCCTCTCTCCGCACACTGACTCACCCCCTCCTCTCTCTCTCTCTCTCTCACTCATCCCTCTCTCCACACACTGACTCACCCCCTCCTCTCTCTCTCTCTCACTCACTCATCCCTCTCTCCACACACTGACACACCCCTTCCTCTCTCACTCACTCACTCATCACTCTCTCCACACACTGACTCACCCCCTCCTCTCTCTCTCTCACTCACTCACTCATCACTCTCTCCACACACTGACTCACCCCCTCATCTCTCTCTCTCTCACTCTCACCCTGTCTCCACACACTGACTCACCCACTCCTCTCTCTCTCTCTCACTCACTCATCCCTCTCTCCACACACTGACTCACCCCCTCATCTCTCTCTCACTCTCACTCACCCCTCTCTTCACACACTGACTCACCCCCCTCCTCTCTCACTCACTCACTCACCCCTCTCTCCACACACTGACTCACCCCCTCCTCTCTCACTCACTCACTCACTCATCCCTCTCCACACACTGACTCACCCCCTCATCTCTCTCTCTCTCTCACTCACTCATCCCTCTCTCCACACACTGACTCACCCCCTCCTCTCTCTCTCACTCATTCACTCATCCCTCTCTCCACACACTGACTCACCCCCTCTCTCTCTCTCTCTCTCATCCCTCTCTCCACACACTGACTCACCCCCTCCTCTCTCTCTCACTCATCCCTCTCTCCACACACTGACTCACCCCCTCCTCTCTCTCTCACTCATTCACTCATCCCTCTCTCCGCACACTGACTCACCCCCTCCTCTCTCTCTCTCTCTCTCACTCATCCCTCTCTCCACACACTGACTCACCCCATCCTCTCTCTCTCTCTCACTCACTCATCCCTCTCTCCACACACTGACTCACCCCCTCCTCTCTCTCTCTCACTCACTCATCCCTCTCTCCACACACTGACACACCCCTTCCTCTCTCACTCACTCACTCATCACTCTCTCCACACACTGACTCACCCCCTCCTCTCTCTCTCTCACTCACTCACTCATCCCTCTCTCCACACACTGACACACCCCTTCCTCTCTCACTCACTCACTCATCACTCTCTCCACACACTGACTCACCCCCTCCTCTCTCTCTCTCACTCACTCACTCATCACTCTCTCCACACACTGACTCACCCCCTCATCTCTCTCTCTCTCACTCTCACCCTGTCTCCACACACTGACTCACCCACTCCTCTCTCTCTCTCTCACTCACTCATCCCTCTCTCCACACACTGACTCACCCCCTCATCTCTCTCTCACTCTCACTCACCCCTCTCTTCACACACTGACTCACCCCCTCCTCTCTCACTCACTCACTCACTCACCCCTCTCTCCACACACTGACTCACCCCCTCCTCTCTCACTCACTCACTCACTCATCCCTCTCTCCACACACTGACTCACCCCCTCATCTCTCTCTCTCTCTCACTCACTCATCCCTCTCTCCACACACTGACTCACCCCCCTCCTCTCTCTCTCACTCATTCACTCATCCCTCTCTCCACACACTGACTCACCCCCTCTCTCTCTCTCTCTCTCATCCCTCTCTCCACACACTGACTCACCCCCCTCCTCTCTCTCTCACTCATCCCTCTCTCCACACACTGACTCACCCCCTCCTCTCTCTCTCACTCAGTCACTCATCCCTCTCTCCGCACACTGACTCACCCCCTCCTCTCTCTCTCTCTCTCTCACTCATCCCTCTCTCCACACACTGACTCACCCCATCCTCTCTCTCTCTCTCACTCACTCATCCCTCTCTCCACACACTGACTCACCCCCTCCTCTCTCTCTCTCACTCACTCATCCCTCTCTCCACACACTGACACACCCCTTCCTCTCTCACTCACTCACTCATCACTCTCTCCACACACTGACTCACCCCCTCCTCTCTCTCTCTCACTCACTCACTCATCACTCTCTCCACACACTGACTCACCCCCTCCTCTCTCTCTCACTCACTCACTCATCCTTCTCTCCGTACACTGACTCACCCCCCTCCTCTCTCTCTCACTCTCACTCACTCACCCCTCTCTCCACACACTGACTCACCCCCTCCTCTCTCACTCACTCACTCACCCCTCTCTCCACACACTGACTCACCCCCTCTCTCTCTCACTCATTCACTCATCCCTCTCTCCACACACTGACTCACCCCCTCCTCTCTCTCTCACTCATTCACTCATCCTTCTCTCCGTACACTGACTCACCCCCTCCTCTCTCACTCTCTCTCTCATCCCTCACTCCACACACTGACTCACCCCCTCCTCTCTCACTCTCTCTCTCATCCCTCTCTCCACACACTGACTCACCCCCTCCTCTCTCTCTCTCTCTCACTCATCCCTGTCTCCACACACTGACTCACCCCCTCCTCTCTCTCTCACTCATTCACTCATCCCTCTCTCTGCACACTGACTCACCCCCTCCTCTCTCTCTCACTCGTTCACTCATCCCTCTCTCCACACACTGACTCACCCCCTCCTCTCTCTCTCTCACTCATTCACTCATCCCTCTCTCCACACACTGACTCACCCCCTCCTCTCTCACTCACTCACTCATCCCTCTCTCCACACACTGACTCACCCCCTCCTCTCTCACTCACTCATCCCTCTCTCCACACACCGACTCACCCCCTCCTCTCTCACTCACTCATCCCTCTCTCCACACACTGACTCACCCCCTCCTCTCTCTCTCATCCTTCTCTCCACACACTGACTCACCCCCTCCTCTCTTACTCACTCACTCATCCCTCTCTCCACACACTGACTCACCCCCTCCTCTCTCACTCTCTCACTTACTCACCCCTCTCTCCACACACTGATTCACCCCCTCCTCTCTCTCTCACTCTCACTCACTCCACACACTGACTCACCCCCTCATCTCTCTCTCTCTCTCACTCACTCATCCCTCTCTCCACACACTGACTCACCCCCTCCTCTCTCTCAATCTCACTCACTCATCCCTCTCTCCACACACTGACTCACCCCCTCATCTCTCTCTCTCTCATTCTCACCCTGTCTCCACACACTGACTCACCCACTCCTCTCTCTCTCTCTCACTCACTCATCCCTCTCTCCACACACTGACTCACCCCCTCATCTCTCTCTCACTCTCACTCACCCCTCTCTTCACACACTGACTCACCTCCTCATCTCTCTCTCTCTCACTCACCCCTCTCACCACACACTGACTCACCCCCTCATCTCTCTCTCACTCACCCCTCTCTCCACACACTGACTCACCCCCTCCTCTCTCACTCACTCACTCACTCACCCCTCTCTCCACACACTGACTCACCCCCTCCTCTCTCACTCACTCACTCACTCATCCCTCTCTCCACACACTGACTCACCCCCTCATCTCTCTCTCTCTCTCACTCACTCATCCCTCTCTCCACACACTGACTCACCCCCTCCTCTCTCTCTCACTCATTCACTCATCCCTCAGTCCACACACTGACTCACCCCCTCTCTCTCTCTATCTCTCATCCCTCTCTCCACACACTGACTCACCCCCTCCTCTCTCTCTCACTCATCCCTCTCTCCACACACTGACTCACCCCCTCCTCTCTCTCTCACTCATTCACTCATCCCTCTCTCCGCACACTGACTCACCCCCTCCTCTCTCTCTCTCTCTCTCACTCATCCCTCTCTCCACACACTGACTCACCCCCTCCTCTCTCACTCACTCACTCATCACTCTCTCCACACACTGACTCACCCCCTCCTCTCTCTCTCTCACTCACTCACTCATCACTCTCTCCACACACTGACTCACCCCCTCCTCTCTCTCTCTCTCTCTCTCACTCACTCACTCATCCTTCTCTCCGTACACTGACTCACCCCCCTCCTCTCTCTCTCACTCTCACTCACTCACCCCTCTCTCCACACACTGACTCACCCCCTCCTCTCTCACTCACTCACTCACTCATCCCTCTCTCCACACACTGACTCACCCCCTCCTCTCTCTCTCTCTCACTCATCCCTCTCTCCACACACTGACTCACCCCCTCCTCTCTCTCTCTCACTCACTCACTCGTCCCTCTCTCCACACACTGACTCACCCCCTCATCTCTCTCTCTCTCTCACTCACTCATCCCTCTCTCCACACACTGACTCACCCCCTCCTCTCTCTCTCACTCATTCACTCATCCCTCTCTCCACACACTGACTCACCCCCTCTCTCTCTCTCTCTCTCATCCCTCTCTCCACACACTGACTCACCCCCTCCTCTCTCTCTCACTCATCCCTCTCTCCACACACTGACTCACCCCTTCCTCTCTCTCTCTCTCACTCACTCATCCCTCTCTCCACACACTGACACACCCCTTCCTCTCTCACTCACTCACTCATCACTCTCTCCACACACTGACTCACCCCCTCCTCTCTCTCTCTCACTCACTCACTCATCACTCTCTCCACACACTGACTCACCCCCTCCTCTCTCTCTCTCTCTCTCACTCACTCACTCATCCTTCTCTCCGCACACTGACTCACCCCCCTCCTCTCTCTCTCACTCTCACTCACTCACCCCTCTCTCCACACACTGACTCACCCCCTCCTCTCTCACTCACTCACTCATCACTCTCTCCGCACACTGACTCACCCCCTCCTCTCTCACTCACTCACTCATCACTCTCTCCGCACACTGACTCACCCCCTTCTCTCTCACTCACTCATCCCTCACTCCACACACTGACTCACCCCCTCCTCTCTCACTCACTCACTCATCCCTCTCTCCACACACTGACTCACCCCCTCCTCTCTCACTCACTCACTCACTCATCCCTCTCACCACACACTGACTCACCCCCTTCTCTCTCACTCACTCATCCCTCACTCCACACACTGACTCACCCCCTCCTCTCTCACTCACTCACTCATCCCTCTCTCCACACACTGACTCACCCCCTCCTCTCTCACTCACTCACTCACTCATCCCTCTCACCACACACTGACTCAGCCCCTTCTCTCTCACTCACCCCTCACTCCACACACTGACTCACCCCCTCCTCTCTCACTCACTCACTCACTCATCCCTCTCACCACACACTGACTCACCCCCTCCTCTCTCACTCACTCACTCATCCCTCTCACCACACACTGACTCACCCCCTCCTCTCTCACTCACTCACTCATCCCTCTCTTCACACACTGACTCACCTCCTCATCTCTCTCACTCACTCATCCCTCTCTTC
Source organism: Carcharodon carcharias (assembly GCF_017639515.1). NCBI lineage: Eukaryota > Metazoa > Chordata > Chondrichthyes > Lamniformes > Lamnidae > Carcharodon > Carcharodon carcharias. Next base: position 393,041 of record NW_024470844.1, read on the forward strand.
ACACACTGACTCACCTCCTCATCTCTCTCTCTCACTCACTCATCCCTCTCTCCACACACTGACTCACCCCCTCATCTCTCTCTCACTCTCACTCACTCATCCCTCTCACCACACACTGACTCACCCCCTCCTCTCTCACTCACTCACCCCTCTCATCACACACTGACTCACCCCCTCCTCTCTCACTCACTCACTCATCACTCTCTCCACACACTGACTCACCCACTCCTCTCTCTCTCTCTCTCTCACTCATCCCTGTCTCCACACACTGACTCACCCCCTCCTCTCTCTCTCACTCATTCACTCATCCCTCTCTCTGCACACTGACTCACCCCCTCCTCTCTCTCTCACTCATTCACTCATCCCTCTCTCTGCACACTGACTCACCCCCTCCTCTCTCTCTCACTCATTCACTCATCCCTCACTCCACACACTGACTCACCCCCTCCTCTCTCTCTCACTCACTCTTCCCTCTCTCCACACACTGACTCACCCCCTCCTCTCTCTCTCACTCATTCACTCATCCCTCTCTCCACACACTGACTCACCCCCTCCTCTCTCTCTCTCTCTCTCACTCATCCCTGTCTCCACACACTGACTCACCCCCTCCTCTCTCTCTCACTCATTCACTCATCCCTCTCTCTGCACACTGACTCACCCCCTCCTCTCTCTCTCACTCATTCACTCATTCCTCACTCCACACACTGACTCACCCCCTCCTCTCTCACTCATTCACTCATCCCTCTCTCTGCACACTGACTCACCCCCTCCTCTCTCTCTCACTCACTCATCCCTCTCTCCACACACTGACTCACCCCCTCCTCTCTCTCTCTCTCTCTCTCCTGTTCTTGCCTCTTTGCTCTTGTCTCTCCCTTTCCCTGCCGCTGCTTTTTGTCTTACGAGCCTGACAGATCCCAGCACCCACCATCTTCCCCCCTCCTGTTTCCCGACTTCACGCCTCAACCCCCTCCCCTCCCCCGCTGTCTTCCCTCCGTGCCCCTCACTCTACTTCACCGGACCCTCCTCTGCTCGTCTTCCTTTTCCCCCAACCCCGCTGGACTGGCTCTGGCACCTCCCCCCCCCCTCCCTCCCTCCCCCCATTAATCTCCGCCACCCACCCTCCCCAGACGTTTCCCCCCTCCCCCTACCGCTGCCCGCCGGACCCCAGTGCCGACTGTTTACCCTCTCTCTCTCTCTCTCTCTCTCTCTGTTCCCCTGGCAGTGGCTCGAGCTCGGAGTCTGAGAGCAGCTCCTATTCCAGCAGCGAGACCCGGACCGGGTACAGGAAGCCCCTGCAGAAAGGCCGGGGCCGTGGGCGGGCGGAGCGTAGTCGGGGGCGAGGACGAATGCAGAGGAACAGACGGTAAGGAGCGGCGGCCAGAGGGAGCCCGGGCACAGCCCGATCCCGGGCTTCCCGTGGCTGCTGGGCGGGGGCAGGGTGGGGGGGGGTGGAATCGGGCCCAAACACCCTTGGGTTTGGAGCTGTGCAATCACCAGCTCAGTGTACCTGGTCTCCAGCGTTCGTGGGTGAGCTTCGCTGCCAGTCTGAATGTCGCTGTATCTCCCTGTGTTGAGTGCCAGGACAGTTAGGAGAATGACCCCTTCCTCCCCCATATGCAGGAATTGTCGCCCCGACTTCCGGCTGTAACCTTAGCGCATTCTCTCCACTTCTTCCCCCGAGTCCGGGTGTCATGTTTGAGCCCCGAGCTCCATAATCCAGGCCAACCCTAAACCCCCCCCCCCCCGGTGCCAGTACTGAGGGAGTGCTGCACTGTCGGTGGTGTCGTCTTTCAGAATGGGACATCATTCTTGGACCCCGTCTTCCCCCTTGGGTGGGACATAAGATGATCCTGCAGCTCAGTTGTTTGGTGGTTGCGGGGGGGGGGGGGGTGGGGTGGGGTGGAGAGTTCTCCCTGGCGCCCTCAGCTCGATGATTGTCCCGTCAGTTTAAAAAAGAAAATAACAATCCGGTCATTATTGCATCGTGCGTGGGATCCTGCTGTGCGCACTTTGGCTCCCACATTTCCTACTTTGTCGTGGTGACGGTTTCAAAATATGCAAAGCGCTTAGAGCTCTGTCACCAGCCATCAAGCTACTTATACCCAAGCGCAAGTGGGATTAGAAAGGGCGCCTGGGAGTTCCCGGGCTGGCATGGACAAGATGGGCGGAATGGCCTCCCTCTGAGCTGTAACTTTTCTATGGTTTGTAACCGTGCCCTCCTGTTGTCTCTGTTGCCTCCGCCACAGGGACTTCGACATGGCAGGAGCTGGCAAGAAGGGCCGCCGGATGAAGCGGCACAGCCAGTTGGCTTTCGAGGACCCCGAGAAGGAGTTCAAGAAGCAGCGGCGGGCGGCTCGCTTCCAGCACGGGCAGCCCAAGAGGCTGCGGGGCGAGCCCCTGGTCCTCCAAATCAACAGCTTCGACAGTGGCTCCGAGCCCCTCGACTGGGACCACATCAAGATCGTGGGCACCAGCCAGGAGATCACCAAGCACTACCTGCGCCTCACCTGCGCCCCTGATCCCTCGACCGTCCGGCCCATCACGGTGAGTGGCTGCGCGGGGTGTGCCCGAGGTTGCGGGCGGGAGGGGCACAACCCCCCCAAAACCGCCTCCCTCGGCTACCTTTCTCTGACTCGCACTCCCTCCGCCTCCCCCTGCAATGTCCAAATTGAGCCAGTGCATCCTGTCGCCGAAAGGAGCCTCTGGGGAAGAGCGATCATAACGCGGGGAAATTTTATATCGGGTTAGTCAAGGCCGAAATGTGGCTCTTAAATCTGGACTAAGCTGGCTGAGGGGTGGGTTGTCTGCATTAGGGTTGGGAACCCCTGGAAAACAAACGCTCTGTGTCCGCCTTCACAATGAAGGACAAAAAAAAAAAGCAACCTGGAGGTAGTGGGGAACCAAGACGAGTGAAAGTAAGGGATTTGAGTACATTAGTGTTGAAGAAGAAATATCGTTGGAGATATTAATGGAAGTAAGTGATGTCAAATCCCTTAGATTTGCTGGCCTGTAAACTAGGGTACTAAATGGTCCCAGTGGATTAGGAGTTAGCAAGCGTTAGGAGGGAGAGAGAAACCGGGAGAGGACAGGCCATTTTGCTGGGACCCATCCTTCGGGATGTGTTGAAAGTCAGAGCCGGCACGGATTTCGGAGAGGAAGGTTGCGGAGAGCCAGCCTCAGGGTGAGCGGGCCCTCCGTTTCCCGACACTCCGAGGGCTGTGAGTCTCGGGAGCCGTGGAGGCTCAGGCCCCCCCCCAAGCCAGCCCTAGGCCAAGCCCGGTGGGTTTGTTGGAGGCCTGGTGGTGGTGGTGGTGGTGGTGGTGGTGGGGGGGGGGGGAGGTGGGTGCGTGGAGAAGGGGCGGGTGGAGATCAGGTCAGCCCCCCCCCGGGTGGTTGTTAACACGCTGGAGCAGCCTCGAGGGGCCAAATGGGCCTCTGTTCTACCTCCTCGTTCCCCCTGTAACGGAGGAAGGCCTTTCAGCGGTCCTCTTGCCCCTCCCCCTTTCGCAGGGAGAGGCCTGGAAACCTCCCCCAATTGACCTTGGCTTTGGCAGGCCCGGATAGCGGGCTTGGCTGCCCTCGGGTGAGGGCTCTTTGGCCGCACAGGGCGATTTCCCACCCCCCCCCCCCCCCCCCTTCCCCAAACACCGTTTTTAGGCGAGGTAGGGAGAGAGGAGCCTTCTTTCCTCAGCCTATTCTCCAACAAGCCTGCCTCCCGATGAAAAATAATAACACAGGGTTCGCGACCTCCCCTCTCCCACCGCCACCGCCTCTCCTCCACGTGATTTCCAGCAAGTCAGCAAAACGGTTGAGTTTCCTTCTCCTGGCCGCGGTTTAAAACGGACAGACACCCCACCCCCCCCCACCACCCCCCCCCCCTTCTCCAGCACCCGCGTTAGGCCGGGCGGTTTCGGTTTCTCTGTTGGCGGTCCCAAGCTTGTTGGGTTAACATCTGGGACTCGCCTCCCGACGCCCAGCTCGTGCCCCGCGCACCTCCCGCTCCGTAAAAAGACAGCTTCGGCCCCCGGGAGAGAGACGATCCCAGCCAGCGCTCCCCACCTCCGAACAACCCCGCTCGCCGCCGTCTCCTCCTCGCCGTTCCCCAAGCTTCCCCCCCCCACCCCCGTCCTGACTCGCTCCGTTTCCACCACCCCCCCCGGATTCCAGTCCTGCCGGTTATCTCGGCCGTCTGCCTGCCTGTTCCGCTGTGGGGGTGGCGGTGGGGTGGGGTTGTGGGGTTTGGGTTCTCGAGGCACTGCGCCGGCCGGCGATGGGGCTTTCCTTTTCACTGTCGGCTCACCTGGTCTGCTTTCCCTTGCCCCTAGGTTCTCAGGAAGTCTCTGGCCATGGTGAAGACTCACTGGGCCTCCCACCAAGATTACGTCTTTGCCTGCGAGCAGCTGAAGTCGATTCGGCAGGACCTGACGGTGAGTTACCCAGCGAACCCGGGCAGTAACCCCCCGGGGTTAACACGTGGGGGTTATCGATCGTGCCCACTCAGTCACACCCCCTCCCCCTGACGGTGAGTTACCCAGCGAACCCGGGGTTAACACGTGGGGGTTATCGATCGTGCCCACTCAGTCACACCCCCTCCCCCTGACGGTGAGTTACCCAGCGAACCCGGGGTTAACACGTGGGGGTTATCGATCGTGCCCACTCAGTCACACCCCCTCCCCCTGACGGTGAGTTACCCAGCGAACCCGGGCGGGACCCCCCGGGGTTAACACGTGGGGGTTATCAATCGCGCCCACTCAGTGACACCCCCTGCCCCATGTTGGATCACATCAACAAGGATTTGCGGCACAGAAATGGGGCCATTTCCATACAAAACAGCAGCAGCAGGAGTAGGCCATTCGGCCCCTCCAGCCTGCTGCTACGCCATTCAGAGAGATCGTGGCTGACCTGATTGTAACCTCAACCCCACATTCCTGCTCCCCCCCTCCCCCCAACTAACCTTAGAGTCCCCTCGTCAATCAAAAACCTGTCCAGCTCGGCCTTAAATAGATTCAACGAGGCACCCTCCGCTGCTTTTTGGGAAAGAGAATTCCACAGAATCCCATCCCTCTGAGGGAAAACATTCTCGTCTCCATCCCCAAATGGGGCCCCTTGTGTTTAAAACGCTGTTGGCCCCTCGTTCCAGTCCCCCCCTCCCCCCCCCCCCCAAACAAGGGGAAACACCCTCCCAGCATCTACCCTGTCAAGTCCCCTCAGGATCTTCTCTATTTCCATAACATTGCCTCTCCTTCCTCTAAACTCCCAACGTGTACAGGCCCAACCTGTCCAACCTTCCCTCACAAGGCAACCCCCTTCATCCCAGGAATCAGTCGAGGGAACCTTCTCCGAACTGCTTCCAGTGCCGTTGTGTCCTCTCTTTAAGCAAGGGGACCACCACTGCATATAGCACCCCAGATGTGGTCCCTCCAATACCCTGTACCATTGTTAGCCAGCTTCCCTACTTGGATATTCCATTCCCCTCGCATTAAATAACAACAAACTACTTCCTTCCTCATCACGTGCTCCGCCTGCAGACAGGCTAACGTTGTGTGATTCCCGTACCAGGACACCCAGATCCCTCTGTACCGCAGGGTTACTGCAACCTCTCTCCATTTAAACAAGGACCTGCTTCTCTAGTCTTCCTGCCAAAGTGCGCAACTTTCCCCACGTCATACGCCATCTGCCACACGTTTTGCCCACTCACTTGACCAGTCTATACCCCTTTGCAGGCTCCTTATGCCCTCCTTACAGCTTACTTTCACACCTCTCTTTTGGAGGATGTGACAAGGGGGGGTGTCAGTAAAGGCGGGTGATGGCGCTCTTGGATTGACAAAAGGCTTCAAATAAGGTTAATAGGCAAGGGAAGGGTTCACGGAGTTGGGAGTGATATATGAGCGTGGCTAAAGGATTGGTTCGTGGGCAGGAAGACGAGAGTGGGCAAGGACTGGACTTTTTCAAGTTGCCAGGGGCTGTGACCTGTGGAGCGTCACAAAGGTCAGCTGTATACATTCTTAGGTAGAACATGATCGCCATAAAGGGAGTTCTCTCGTTCATGAGATGTAGCCTTCGCTAACCGGGCCATCCCCAATTGCCCCTTGAGAAGGTGGTGGTGAGCTGCCTTCTTGAACCGCTGCAGTCCCTGTGGTGTAGGTACACCCACAGTGCTGTTAGGGAGGGAGTTCCAGGATTTTGTCCCTGTGGTGTAGGTACATCCACAGTGCTGTTAGGGAGTTCCAGGATTTTGTCCCTGTGGTGTAGGTACACCCGCAGTGCTGTTAGGGAGGGGGTTTCAGGATTTTGTCCCTGTGGTGTAGGTACACCCACAGTGCTGTTAGAGAGGGAGTTCTAGGATTTTGTCCCTGTGTTGTAGGTACACCCACGGTGCTGTTAGTGAAGGAGTTCCAGGATTTTGTCCCTGTGGTGTAGGTACACCCAGAGTGCTGTTAGGGAGGGAGTTCCAGGATTTTGTCCCTGTGGTGTAGGTACACCCACAGTGCTGTTAGTGAAGGAGTTCCAGGATTTTGTCCCTGTGGTGTAGGTACACCCGCAGTGCTGTTAGGGAGGGGGTTCCAGGATTTTGTCCCTGTGGTGTAGGTACACCCATGGCGCTGGTCAGGGAATCTTAAAATCCTGCGGGAATAGCGAGGGTGCAGCCTCAGGTCCGATCGTTTAGGACCGAGGTGGGGAGAAATGTCTTCACTCAGCAGGTTGCGACCCTGTACAGTTCTCTACCCCCGAAGGTTGTGGATGCCCTGTCGTCGAGTGTGTGTGTGTGTCTCTCTTGTTCGAGAAATCGAGGGACATGAAGAGCGGGTGGGAACGTGGGGCTGAGGCAAAAGACCGGCCGTGTTGATATTGGATGGCCGAGCGGGCTGGAGGGGCTGTCCGCTCCTCTATGCTTCTGTTCCTTCCCGGTAGCTCCACCCTCGGCCGCAAAGCGAGGGCTCCTTCCCTGCGTCCACCCTCCGCGGCTTCAAACCCGGGCCTGGTCGGGCCCCCGCACAGCCGCCTTTATCCCCGGGAAAAGGAGCCCCCGGCCTTTGCGACCACCTCCGTTGAGCTGACGGGCTCGGGAACCTTTGGCTGTGGCAAGCCCGTCGACGGCGGGGCGGACTTAATCGGCTCGCAGGCCACCACCCCCCCAGCCCTGCGGTGAACAGGCTTCCCTCTTTCTCTGCCTTTCCACCCACACCCTCCTCCACAGACCCACTTCACCAGCAAGACCGGTCACCGGCGCCCCCCCCCCGCTGAACGCCGATTGGCCTCTGGCACCTGATGTTAGCGCCTCACCCACCACGGCCCTCAGCCTAGAGGGGTTCCCACGCACCGAGCGCTTTTAGCGGTTTGCATTGGCTCCGACCAGGCTGCTTAGCTCCGGGCAGTTAGAAGGTGGCGTGGCTTGACCTATCCCCGACCCGAGCGCCTGGCCTGACCTTTGCCTGCCCCCCCCACCCCCAGCATTTGACGCCAGTTCGATTGCTTCGATGACCATCCTAGCGCTCGGCGTGTGGCTGGAACCCCCCCCCCCCCGCCGAGCTGAGCGCATCTCCCTCCACTGTCGGCAAGACCCCCACCCCCGACTCCTTCCGTCTCTGTAAAAGCCGCACCACCCCTGCCTCAGCTCATGCCGCTGGTGCCCGGAACCTCCGTCCGTGCCCCCCTCACAGCGGGGGAGGGTCAGAGAGCAGCTCTGTCTCTCCCCTACGCCGGCTGCCCGAACCCTGTGACTAGTCCGGTTGACGCCGACGCGCTCTTGGCCGCTCGCCCCACATCCTATCCTCCAGAAACCCCAGCCCGCCTGCAACCCTGCTTCCCACCTCCCAGGTCCTAAGTTACAGCAGGACCTGATCATTATCCTCCTCACACCTCTCCCCCCCCCCACCCCCCACCCCGCCTCCCCCCAGCACGTCCCGTGAAGCAGGAGCGACTTCGCCAGAACTTTAGCAGCACCTTCATCCCGTGACCTTTCTCCTCTCTTTTCCCCCTAGGTTCAAGGGGTGCGGACAGAGTTCACAGTCGAAGTCTACGAGACTCATGCACGGATAGCGCTGGAGAAGGTAAGAACTCTTCCCCCCCCATCCCACCCCAGAAATGAGGCACGGAGTGGGTTCAGAGAACAGCCTGTGTGGGTTAGAGGTGACTGGGGTGGGGTCAGAGGGCAGCCTGTGTGGGTTAGAGCTGACTGGGGTGGGGGGGGTCAGAGAGCAGCCTGTGTGGGTTAGAGGTGACTGTGGGGGAGTCAGAGAGCAACCTGTGTGGGTTAGAGGTGACTTGGGGGGGGGGTCAGAGAGCAGCCTGTGTGGGTTAGAGGTGCCTTGGGGTGGGGGGTCAGAGAGCAGCCTGTGTGGGTTAGAGGTGACTGGGGGGGTCAGAGAGCAGCCTGTGTGGGTTAGAGGTGACTGTGGGGGGGTCAGAGAGCAGCCTGTGTGGGTTAGAGGTGACTGTGGGGGGGTCAGAGAGCAGCCTGTGTGGGTTAGAGGTGACTGTGGGGGGGTCAGAGAGCAGCCTGTGTGGGTTAGAGGTGACTGGGGGGGGGGTCAGAGAGCAGCCTGTGTGGGTTAGAGGTGACTGTGGGGGGGTCAGAGAGCGGCTCTGTCTCCCCTACGCCGGCTGCCCGAACCCTGTGACTAATCTCTTCACCTCCCTCCGCTTTCCCTCTGACCCAGGGTGACCATGAAGAGTTTAACCAGTGTCAGACACAGCTGAAGTCGCTGTACGGAGAGAGCCTGCCGGGGAACGTGGGAGAATTCGCGGCCTACCGGATCCTCTACTATATCTTCACGCAGAACTCGGGAGGTAAGATTGCAGCCTCACGCTGATTCCCCAGCTCGAACTCCGCCTGGCCATGTCCCCGGACGTCTCACCGACACCCCCTACTCTCTCTCTCTCTCTCCCTGTGCAGACATCACCACGGAGCTGGCCTTCCTCAGCCGGGAGCTGAAGTCGGAGCCGTGCGTGGCACACGCCCTTGCACTGCGGGCAGCTTGGGCCCTCTGCAACTACCACCGCTTCTTCCGGCTCTACAAGGCAGCCCCCCGCATGTCAGCCCACCTCATGGACAAGTTTGTGGAGCGCGAGAGGAAGCAGGCTCTGAAAGCCATGTTAAAAACGTACGTCTCTCTGAGGCGGGGGGGTGGGGGGGGGATGGTGAGGAGGGGTTGCCGGAGGGAGCGACGAGGGCCTGGGGGAGGACGAGGGGTAGGGGTGGGTGAAGAGGCCAGGGAGGGGGAGAGGAGGGTCTTGGGGAGACAGTGAGAGGAGAGTCCGAGGGAGAGAGAGGAGAGTCCGAGGGAGAGAGAGAGGAGAGACTGAGGGAGAAAGAGGAGAGACTGAGGGAGAGAAAGAGGAGAGTCCGAGGGAGAGAGAGAGGAGAGTCCGAGGGAGAGAGAGAGAGGAGAGTCCGAGGAAGAGAGAGAGAGGAGAGTCCGAGGGAGAGAGAGAGAGAGGAGAGTCCGAGGGAGAGAGAGAGGAGAGTCCGAGGGAGAGAGAGAGGAGAGTCCGAGGGAGAGAGAGAGGAGAGTCCGAGGGAGAGAGAGAGGAGAGTCCGAGGGAGAGAGAGAGGAGAGTCCGAGGGAGAGAGAGAGGAGAGTCCGAGGGAGAGAGAGAGGAGAGTCCGAGGGAGAGAGAGAGGAGAGTCCGAGGAAGAGGAGAGTCCAAGGAAGAGGAGAGAGCGAGAGAGAGAGGAGAGTCCGAGGGAGAGGGAGAGAGGGAGAGGAGAGTCCGAGGGAGAGAGTAGAGTCCGAGCTAGAAAGTAGAGTCCGAGGGAGAGAGGAGAGTCCAAGGGAGAGAGGAGAGTCCGAGGGAGAGAGAGAGAGAGGAGAGTCCGAGGGAGAGAGAGAGGAGAGTCCGAGGGAGAGAGAGAGGAGAGTCCGAGGGAGAGAGAGGAGAGTCCGAGGGAGAGAGAGAGGAGAGTCCGAGGGAGAGAGAGAGGAGAGTCCGAGAGAGAGAGGGAGGAGAGTCCGAGGGAGAGGGAGAGGAGAGTCCGAGGGAGAGAGGGAGGGGAGAGTCCGAGGGAGAGAGAGAGAAGAGGAGAGTGCGAGGGAGAGAGAGAGGAGAGTCCGAGGGAGAGAGAGAGAGGAGAGGGAGAGAGGAGAGTCCGAGGGAGAGAGAGAGAGGAGAGTCCGAGGGGGAGAGAGAGAGGAGAGTCCGAGGGAGAGAGAGAGAGGAGAGTCCGAGGGAGAGAGAGAGAGGAGAGTCCGAGGGAGAGAGAGAGAGGAGAGTCCGAGGAAGAGAGAGAGAGGAGAGTCCAAGGGAGAGAGAGAGAGAGAGGAGAGTCCGAGGGAGAGAGAGAGAGGAGAGGGAGAGAGGAGAGTCCGAGGGAGAGAGAGAGGAGAGTCCGAGGGAGAGAGAGAGGAGAGTCCGAGGGAGAGGAGAGTCCAAGGAAGAGGAGAGAGCGAGAGAGAGAGGAGAGTCCGAGGGAGAGGGAGAGAGGGAGAGGAGAGTCCGAGGGAGAGAGTAGAGTCCGAGCTAGAAATTAGAGTCCGAGGGAGAGAGGAGAGTCCGAGGGAGAGAGGAGAGTCCGAGGGAGAGAGGAGAGTCCGAGGGAGAGAGGAGAGTCCGAGGGAGAGAGGAGAGTCCGAGGGAGAGAGGAGAGTCCGAAGGAGAGAGGAGAGTCCGAGGGAGAGAGGAGAGTCCGAGGGTGAGAAGAGAGGAGAGTCCGAGGGTGAGAGAAGAGGAGAGTCCGAGGGAGAGAGAGAGGAGAGTCCGAGGGAGAGAGAGAGGAGAGTCCGAGGGAGAGAGAGAGAGGAGAGTCCGAGGGAGAGAGAGGAGAGTCCGAGGGAGAGAGAGAGGAGAGTCCGAGGGAGAGAGAGAGCAGAGTCTGAGGGAGAGAGAGAGCAGAGTCTGAGGGAGAGAGAGAGGAGAGTCCGAGGGAGAGAGAGAGGAGAGTCCGAGGGAGAGAGAAAAGAGTCCGAGGGAGAGAGAGTAGAGTCCGAGGGAGAGGAGAGTCCGAGGGAGAGGGAGAGGAGAGCCCGAGGGAGAGAGAGAGGAGAGCCCGAGGGAGAGAGAGAGGAGAGCCCGAGGGAGAGAGAGAGGAGAGCCCGAGGGAGAGAGAGAAGAGAGCCCGAGGGAGGGAGAGAGGAGAGCCCGAGGGAGAGAGAGAGGAGAGCCCGAGGGAGAGAGAGAGGAGAGTCCGAGGGAGAGAGAGAGGAGAGTCCGAGGAAGAGGAGAGAGCGAGGGAGAGAGCGAAGAGTCCGAGGGATAGAGCGAGAGAGAGAGGAGAGTCCGAGGGAGAGGGAGAGAGGGAGAGGAGAGTCCGAGGGAGAGAGGAGAGTCCGAGGGAGAGAGGAGAGTCCGAGGGAGAGAGGAGAGTCCGAGGGAGAGAGGAGAGTCCGAGGGTGAGAGGAGAGGAGAGTCCGAGGGAGAGAGAGAGAGGCGAGTCCGAGGGAGAGAGGCGAGTCCGAGGGAGAGAGGAGAGTCCGAGGGAGAGAGAGAGGAGAGTCCGAGGGAGAGAGAGAGGAGAGTCCAAGAGAGAGCGAGGAGAGTCCGAGGGAGAGAGAGCGAGGAGAGTCCGAGGGAGAGAGAGCGAGGAGAGTCCGAGGGAGAGAGAGAGAGGAGAGTCCGAGGGAGAGAGAGAGAGGAGAGTCCGAGGGAGAGAGAGAGAGGAGAGTCCGAGGGAGAGAGAGAGAGGAGAGTCCGAGGGCGAGAGAGAGAGGAGAGTCCGAGGGCGAGAGAGAGAGGAGAGTCCGAGGGAGAGAGAGAGAGGAGAGTCCGAGGGAGAGAGAGAGAGGAGAGTCCGAGGGAGAGAGAGAGAGGAGAGTCCGAGGGAGAGAGAGAGAGGAGAGTCCGAGGGAGAGAGAGAGAGGAGAGTCCGAGGGAGAGAGAGAGAGGAGAGTCCGAGGAGAGAGAGAGAGGAGAGTCCGAGGGAGAGAGAGAGAGGAGAGTCCGAGGGAGAGAGAGAGAGGAGAGTCCGAGGGAGAGAGAGAGAGGAGAGTCCGAGGGAGAGAGAGAGAGGAGAGTCCGAGGGAGAGAGAGAGAGAGAGGAGAGTCCGAGGGAGAGAGAGAGAGAGAGGAGAGTCCGAGGGAGAGAGAGAGAGAGAGGAGAGTCCGAGGGAGAGAGAGAGAGAGAGGAGAGTCCGAGGGAGAGAGAGAGAGAGAGGAGAGTCCGAGGGAGAGAGAGAGAGAGAGGAGAGTCCGAGGGAGAGAGAGAGAGGAGAGTCCGAGGGAGAGAGAGAGAGGAGAGTCCGAGGGAGAGAGAGAGAGGAGAGTCCGAGGGAGAGAGGAGACTCCGAGGGAGAGAGAGAGGAGACTCCGAGGGAGAGAGAGAGGAGAGTCCGAGGGAGAGGAGAGTCCGAGGGAGAGAGAGGAGAGTCCGAGGGAGAGGAGAGTCCGAGGGAGAGGGAGAGGAGAGTCCGAGGGAGAGAGGAGACTCCGAGGGTGAGAGAGAGGAGAGTCCGAGGGAGAGAGAGAGGAGAGTCCGAGGGAGAGAGAGAGGAGAGTCCGAGGGAGAGAGAGAGGAGAGTCCGAGGGAGAGAGAGAGGAGAGTCCGAGGGAGAGGAGAGTCCGAGGGAGAGAGAGGAGAGTCCGAGGGAGAGGGAGAGGAGAGTCCGAGGGAGAGGGAGAGGAGAGTCCGAGGGAGAGGGAGAGGAGAGTCCGAGGGAGAGGGAGAGGAGAGTCCGAGGGAGAGAGAGTGGGAGAGTCCGAGGAAGGGGAGAGTCCGAGGAAGAGGAGAGTGCGAGGGAGAGAGCGAGAGAGAGAGAGGAGAGTCGGAGGGAGAGAGAGCGAGAGAGTTAGCAGAGTCCGAGGGAGAGGGAGAGAGAGAGAGGAGAGTCCGAGGGGGAGAGAGAGGGAGAGGAGAGTCCGAGGGGGAGAGAGAGGGAGAGGAGAGTCCGAGGAAGAGGAGAGTCCGAGGGAGAGGAGAGTCCGAGGGAGAGGAGAGTCCGAGGGAGAGGAGAGTGCGAGGGAGAGAGACAGTCCGAGGGAGAGAGCGAGAGAGAGGAAAGTCCGAGGGAGAGAGGGAGAGGAGAGTCCGAGGGAGAGAGAGAGAGGAGAGTCCGAGGGAGAGAGGAGAGTCCGAGGGAGAGAGGAGAGTCCGAGGGAGAGAGGAGAGTCCGAGGGAGAGAGGAGAGTCCGAGGGAGAGAGGAGAGTCCGAGGGAGAGAGGAGAGTCCGAGGGAGAGAGTAGAGTCCGAGTGAGAGGGAGAGAGAGAGGAGAGTCCGAGGGAGAGAGAGAGAGGAGAGTCCGAGGGAGAGAGAGAGAGGAGAGTCCGAGGGAGAGAGAGAGAGGAGAGTCCGAGGGAGAGAGAGAGAGGAGAGTCCGAGGGAGAGAGAGAGAGGAGAGTCCGAGGGAGAGAGAGGAGAGTCCGAGAGAGAGAGAGGAGAGTCCGTGAGAGAGAGAGGAGAGTCCGAGAGAGAGAGAGGAGAGTCCGAGAGAGAGAGAGGAGAGTCCGTGAGAGAGAGAGGAGAGTCCGAGAGAGAGAGAGGAGAGTCCGAGAGAGGGAGAGGAGAGTCCGAGAGAGAGAGAGGAGAGTCCGAGAGAGAGAGAGAGAGAGAGGAGCGTCCGAGAGAGAGAGAGAGAGAGAGAGAGAGGAGAGTCCGAGAGAGAGAGGAGAGTCCGAGAGAGAGAGAGAGGAGTCCGAGAGAGAGAGAGAGGAGAGTCCGAGAGAGAGAGAGGAGAGTCCGAGAGAGAGAGGAGAGTCCGAGAGAGAGAGGAGAGTCCGAGAGAGAGAGGAGAGTCCGAGAGAGAGAGGAGAGTCCGAGAGAGAGAGGAGAGTCCGAGAGAGAGAGGAGAGTCCGAGAGAGAGAGGAGAGTCCGAGAGAGAGAGGAGAGTCCGAGAGAGAGAGGAGAGTCCGAGAGAGAGAGGAGAGTCCGAGAGAGAGAGGAGAGTCCGAGAGAGAGAGGAGAGTCCGAGAGAGAGAGGAGAGTCCGAGAGAGAGAGGAGAGTCCGAGAGAGAGAGGAGAGTCCGAGAGAGAGAGGAGAGTCCGAGAGAGAGAGGAGAGTCCGAGAGAGAGAGGAGAGTCCGAGAGAGAGAGGAGAGTCCGAGAGAGAGAGGAGAGTCCGAGAGAGAGAGGAGAGTCCGAGAGAGAGAGAGAGAGGAGAGTCCGAGAGAGAGAGAGAGAGGAGAGTCCGAGAGAGAGAGAGAGAGGAGAGTCCGAGAGAGAGAGAGAGAGGAGAGTCCGAGAGAGAGAGAGAGAGAGGAGAGTCCGAGAGAGAGAGAGAGAGGAGAGTCCGAGAGAGAGAGAGAGAGAGGAGAGTCCGAGAGAGAGAGAGAGAGGAGAGTCCGAGAGAGAGAGAGAGAGGAGAGTCCGAGAGAGAGAGAGAGAGAGGAGAGTTCGAGAGAGAGAGGGGAGAGTCCGAGAGAGAGAGAGAGGGGAGAGTCCGAGAGAGAGAGAGAGAGAGGAGAGTCCGAGAGAGAGAGAGAGGAGAGTCCGAGAGAGAGAGAGAGAGAGGAGAGTCCGAGAGAGAGAGAGAGAGAGGAGAGTCCGAGAGAGAGAGAGAGAGAGAGGAGAGTCCGAGAGAGAGAGAGAGAGAGGAGAGTCCGAGAGAGAGAGAGAGAGAGGAGAGTCCGAGAGAGAGAGAGGAGAGTCCGAGAGAGAGAGAGAGAGGAGAGTCCGAGAGAGAGAGAGAGAGAGGAGAGTCCGAGAGAGAGAGAGAGAGAGAGTCCGAGAGAGAGAGGAGAGTCCGAGAGAGAGAGAGAGAGGATGTCCGAGAGAGAGGGAGAGAGAGGAGAGTCCGAGAGAGAGAGAGGAGAGTCCGAGAGAGAGAGAGAGAGGAGAGTCCGAGAGAGAGAGGAGAGTCCGAGAGAGGAGAGTCCGAGAGAGAGAGAGAGAGAGAGGAGAGTCCGAGAGAGAGAGGAGAGTCCGAGAGAGAGAGAGAGAGAGAGAGGAGAGTCCGAGAGAGAGAGGAGAGTCCGAGAGAGAGAGAGAGAGGAGAGTCCGAGAGAGAGAGGAGAGTCCGAGAGAGAGAGGAGAGTCCGAGAGAGAGAGAGAGAGGAGAGTCCGAGAGAGAGAGAGAGAGAGAGGAGAGTCCGAGAGAGAGAGGAGAGTCCGAGAGAGAGAGAGAGAGAGAGAGGAGAGTCCGAGAGAGAGAGGAGAGTCCGAGAGAGAGAGAGAGGAGAGTCCGAGAGAGAGAGGAGAGTCCGAGAGAGAGAGGAGAGTCCGAGAGAGAGAGAGAGAGGAGAGTCCGAGAGAGAGAGAGAGGAGAGTCCGAGAGAGAGAGAGAGGAGAGTCCGAGAGAGAGAGAGAGAGGAGAGTCCGAGGGAGAGAGAGAGGAGAGTCCGAGAGAGAGAGAGGAGAGTCCGAGAGAGAGAGAGGAGAGTCCGAGGGAGAGAGAGAGAAGAGGAGAGTCCGAGAGAGAGAGAGAGGAGAGTCCGAGGGGGAGAGAGAGAAGAGGAAAGTCCGAGGGAGAAAGAGAGAGGAGAGTTCGAGGGGGAGAGAGAGAGGAGAGTCCGAGGGAGAGATCCCGAGGTGGAGGGAGAGGCTGTCCTGCTGAAGCTGGAGTGTGTTTGGGGTGTGGAGGAAGAGGCCGAGCTGGTGCCTGGGTGGGGGGGGGAGAGAGTTGCAGAGTATGTGCGGTGGGTGGACGCCTCCCTGCTGTAGGGTGGTCAGTCTGGGGGTTAGTGTGCCCAGCCCTGGTCACCATGGTGAACCACAGCCTGGCCAGAGGCCAGCCCTCAGCTGTACTCCTGTCCCGGGTAAGTATCCTCCGTTTACACACACTCGCTTGCTGGTACCGAACGTGGGCAGGCAAACCGTCCAAGCTTTTCCTCTCGCACTCATCAGGGCAGAGACCCCCCCCCGCCAGTGGCAGAGGGGGAGCAGCAGCAACATGGACGTGCCCAACGGCCGGACCTGTTGCTTTTGTTCACGGAGGGCCAGGCCCCTGCGTATGAACATGAGTAGCTTGTAGCATGTAAAGGTGAGCTACACTGCCAGCCTGACTGATGACCTTAAATTGTCGCCGTAAGTTGTTGGGGGTGGGGGGAGGGGGGGTGGGGTGGGGTGGGGGAGGGGGTTGGGTGCGCACTCGTGATTGTCCAGTCAGTGCTGTCCAGACGCAGAATCCCCTCTCTCCGACGCGCCCCTTGGTGGAGCGCAGTCACTGTTGGTGACAGGCAGCGCCTTGATGAGCGTGCGGTGAAAAGCTGCGACTGACTTGTCTCTCCTTCCCTGTTTTTCCTACCCCCCCCCCCGCGGGTCAGCCGGGTTTGTGGTAGTGGGGAAGCCGGGATGAACCGGCAAGGTCCTGGCAATGGGGTGGGGGGGTGTGGTGGGGGAGGGAGGCAGGGGAGCCTGTGGCCCTCCCCAACAGGCTCCAGTGGTTTGGTTGGCTCGCTTGCCGTGTGAGTGGCGTGTGAGTGAAGTGGGGTATTGCCCGATGCTACTGGGGTGCACACCCACCCCCTTCCAGCAGCGGCACCCACACCCCCCCCCCCCCCCTCCACCCACCCCTCCACCCCCCCCCCCCCCCCCCCCCCTCCAACCTGCTTTCCTGGGACGCGAGTGTGTCAGTAGGAGCACTGTAGTGAGTCTGGATGGCGTGGTGTGTGGGGGTGTGGGTGTGGGGTGGGGGTGTGGGTGTGGGGTGGGGGTGGGGGGGGGGTGTGTGTGAGTGGGTGTGTGGGCGAGTGAGAGTGGGTGTGTGGGTGTGTGGGGTGAGTGTGAGTGGGTATGTGTGAGTGTGGGTGTGTGTGGGGGTGAGTGGGTGTGTGGGGGGGATGGATGTGAGTGGGTGAGTGGGTGGGTGTGAGTGGGTGAGTGTGGGTGTGAGTGGGTGGGTGTGTGTGTGTGGGTGTGTATGAGTGTGTGTGAGAGAGAGTGGGTGTGTGTGTGTATGAGTGGGTGTGTGTGTGGGAGTAGGTGTGTGTGTGTGTATGAGTGTGTGAGAGTGGGTGGGTGTGTGTGAGTGTGGATGAGTGGGTGCGTGTGTGTGTATGAATGGGTGCGTATGTGTATGAGTGGATGTGTGTGAGTGGGTGTTTGTGTGTGTGGGTGTTTGTGTGTGTGAGAGAGTGGGTGTGTGTGTATGAGTGTGTATGAGTGTGGGGGTGTGTGTGTGTATGAGTGGGTGTGTGTGTGTATGAGTGGGTGTGTGTGTATGAGTGTGGGGGTGTGTGTATGAGATGGTGTGTGGGTGTGTATGAGTGTGTGTGTGTGTGGGTGTGTATGAGTGGCCGTGTATGAGTGGGTGTGGGTGTGTGTGTGTGTGTGTATGAGTGGGTGTGTGTGTGTGTGTATGAGTGGGTGTGTGTGTGTGTATGAGTGGGTGTGTGGGTGTGTATGAGTGGGTGTGTGGGTGTGTATGAGTGGATGTGTGGGTGTGTATGAGTGGGTGTGTGGGGGTGTGTGAGTAGGGGTGTGTGTGTGTGTGTGGGTGTTTGTGTGAGTGGGTGTGTGGGAGAGAGAGTGGGTGTGTGGGGGTGTATGAGTGGGTGTGTGGGGGTGTGTGTGTATGAGTGGGTGTTTGTGTGTGTGAGTGGGTGTTTGTGTGTGTGAGTGGGTGTGTGTGTGTGTGTGTGTGAGAGAGTGTGTGTATGAGTGTGGGTGTGTGTATGTATGTGTGGGTGTGTGTGTGAGTGTGTGCGTGTATGAGTGTGTGTGAGTGGGTGTGTGTGTGTGTGTGAGTGTGTGTGTGTGTATGTGTGCGTGGGTGCAGGTGTGTGTATGTATGTGTGTGTGTGTGTGTATATGTGTGTGGGTGTGTGTGTGTGTATATGTGTGTGGGTGTGTGTGTGTGTATGAGTGTGTGGGTGTGTGTGTGTGTATGTATGTGTGGGTGTGTGTGTGTGTATGTATGTGCGGGTGTGTGTGTATGTGTGTGTATGTGTGTGGGTGTGTGTGTATGTGTGCGGGTGTGTGTGTGTGTATGTGTCTGTGTGTGTGTGTATGTGCGGGTGTGTGTGTATGAGTGTGTGTGTGTATGAGTGTGTCAGTGTGTGTGTGTATGTGCGGGTGTGTGTGTATGTGTGCGGGTGTGTGTGTATGTGTGCGGGTGTGTGTGTATGTGCGGGTGTGTGTATGTGTGCGGGTGTGTGTGTATGAGTGTGTGTGTATGTGTGCGGGGGTGTGTGTGTGTATGTGTGCGGGGGTGTGTGTATGAGTGTGTGTGTGTGCGGGTGTGTGTGTGTATGTGTGTGTGTGCAGGTGTGTGTGTATGAGTGTGTCAGTGTGTGTGTGTATGTGCGGGTGTGTGTGAGTGTGTATGTGTGTGGGTGTGTGTGTATGAGTGTGTGTGTGTGTGTGTCAATGTGTGTATGTGTGCGGGTGTGAGTGTGTGTATGTGTGCGGGTGTGTGTGTGTCAGTGTGTGTGTATGTGTGTGTCAGTGTGTGTGTGTGTGTATGTGTGTGGGTGTGTGTGTATGAGTGTGTGTGCGCGGGTGCGGGTGTGTGTGTGTGTATGAGTGTGTGTGTGTGTGTATGTGAGTGTGTGTATTTGTGCGGGTGTGTGTGTATGAGTGTGTCAGTGTGTGGGTGTGTGAGTGTGGGGGGTTCGGGTTCCCCTGCCTTGCCCCCTGCTGCAGGCTGCTGTGTATTTTTGCTCTCCGGTTTATGTAGAAGTGTCCTTGCTGTGTTACTGTTGTCTCTCGCTAACCTTTTTTTTTTGCCCGCCTCTTTCTCTCCTCTCCTCTCTCGTTCTCTCTCTCTCTCTCTCTCTCCTGCCCTCTAGTTACCGGCCAGCGTTACCTGTCTCCTATGTGCAGTCTGAACTAGCCTTCGATAACGAGGACGAGTGTGAAGTGTTCCTGGCCCCACTGGCCCTCACCTTCCTCAAATCCGATAGCACCAAGATCGACTGCAAGCAAAGTGTCTTGCAGCTGCCGAATTTCTGACCCTCCCCCTCCCCCCAGCATGTGTCTGATCGAGGGAGGGCGAGCGGGGGAGAGGGGTGGTGAGGGCGAGGCGGGGTGGGTGTTGGTCTCGCAGCGTAACCATCCCCCTCGAGTGGAGGAAGATGTCCGGTGTCTCTCGCCCCACACCACACCCCCCGACGTCTGCATTTTCTTTTCTCCCAGACCCCCACCTTGGTAAAGCCCACCCCCCCCCCCCCCCCCCCCCCCCCCCCCCCCCACTGTCTCCGGCACACACTCCCCACCCCACCCCCTCTCGGAGCGCGGGAGAGAGGGAGAGGGAGTGACGCCTCTCTTCCCGGCTAGCGTTCCGCCCTGGGCTGTGCAGCGTTCCGAGGGTTGGCACCTCCCATGGAGAGACTTAGCAGCCCCTGTCCGGTCCAGTCCAGTCCAGTCCACTCCCCCCACCCCCCCCACCCCCACCACAAAGAGCACTCAGCGATTCTCCCAGGTTGTGGGACTGTCTGGAGGATGGTGCTTCTGGATTTGAGGGATCTGCTGTGGTTTTGATATATCGCTGCCAAACTCGTGAATGTAAATGGTTTAACAAAGCTGATTTATTTTGTGTTTGTGTATATATAACGTGTATATTTATATAGAGATAAAAGATTGTGCATTTAAAGATCTTTGCTTTAAATTTAAGAATCTGTACAGACGTCAACCGCCAGACTTGCAAGACCGACCAACTGGTTTCTCCCCCCCACACCCTCCTCCCTCACCCCGTCCACTCTCTTCCCCACCCTTCCCCCCCCCCCGACTCCCAACCCCCCCCTTTACCCCTTTTTTTTAGCAATCAAGTCTATAACTTTGTAAAGTTTTCATGTGTGTATATTTTTGTACTTTGTCACAATGAGACGCTAACTATGTTTCAGTTTTTCTCTCTCTCTCTCTCTCTCCCCCTCCCCGATCTCTCTCTTTCTCTCTCTCTCTCTCTCTCTCGTTCCCCCCTCTCCGGTCACCTTGAGGGAGCGATGGAACCAACAACGCGATCAAAACAAAAAAAAAATATATATATATACACGTAACAAAGCGAGCGTTGAGAACCCAAAGAGTGAAAAGAGATAAAAAGCCCGAGCGACTTGACTGTGCGCCCAGCGAGAGGGGAGTCCGCGCGTCTCACCAGCTTTCTCTGCGGCTGGAGCCATGAGCGATGGGACTGTGTCTCTGCACTGAATCTTGAGCGAACGGAGGCAGATCTCTTTATGTCTTGAGCCGAAGTCAAAAGGATAACAGAAGAGAGGGACTTGGAGTTGTCTTTGTTGAGAAGTTTGAGAGGGAGATGAGGCCGTGCCAGGAAGATTAAATGGTGCAAAAGGGAGCGACGAAAGGTGCGGTGTTACTCCCCCACCACCCAACTTCCTCCTCCTCCTCCCCCCCCCCCCCCCCCCCCCCCCCCCCCCCCTCCCCTGCTGCCCCTATGTGGCGTTGTTCTGCTGTTCTGCCTTCCTCGCTGTTGGGAGGGGTTGTGGGGGGGGGGGATGGGGGCGGGGGGGAAGAAATGCCTATGTCCGATCAGCCGTGTTTTCTTTTCAGGTGGTAGTCACAGGATCGTATCTCAGACGCCGGGAGTCTGCGGACACCCTCTTCACCGTTTTGCCCACCTTGTGCATCTCCCCCCCCATCCCTCCCCCTTCCCCCTCCCACAACCCTTTCCCTCCCTCCTGCCTCCCAATGGAATCTGTTACTCTACCCCTACCCTCCCTTGCACTCCCGCCAGGACCAACGCAGCTGCTTTTTGTTTTCGTTTTTAAAACCGCACCAACTCGTCCCTGCCCTCCCCTCCCCACCACCCCACCCCTCAACACCTCGTCACCCCCCCCCCCGCCTCCTCTCCCACCCCCCCTACCCCAACACCAAACCAATCCTCCAACCTTTTCACAGAATGAATAATGTTTTTGAATTCCTGTCGCCAATGTGTGAAATAAATCCTTTGAACAGATTTGGTTATGGGCGTCTCGTCACTCCTGCGGTGTGTTTTTACTCTACCGAACCCCGTGCTGTCCCTGTCCTGGGAGTGTTTGATCGGGTCGATGTAGGGGGAGATTTACTCTGTATCTAACCCCGTGCTGTACCTGTCCTGGGAGTGTTTGATGGGGACAGTGTAGAGGGAGCTTTACTCTGTATCTAACTCCGTGCTGTACCTCTCCTGGGAGTGTTTGATGGGGACAGTGTAGAGGGAGCTTTACTCTGTATCTAACTCCGTGCTGTACCTCTCCTGTGAGTGTTTGATGGGGACAGTGTAGAGGGAGCTTTGCTCTGTATCTAACCCCGTGCTGTACCTCTCCTGTGAGTGTTTGATGGGGACAGTGTAGAGGGAGATTTACTCTGTATCTAACCCTGTGCTGTACCTGTCCTGGGAGTGTTTGATGCGGACAGTGTAGAGGGAGCTTTACTCTGTATCTAACCCTGTGCTGTACCTGTCCTGGGAGTGTTTGATGGGGACGGTGTAGAGGGAGATTTACTCTGTATCTAACCCCGTGCTGTACCTGTCCTGGGAGTGTTTGATGCGGACAGTGTAGAGGGAGCTTTACTCTGTATCTAACCCTGTGCTGTACCTGTCCTGGGAGTGTTTGATGCGGACAGTGTAGAGGGAGCTTTACTCTGTATCTAACCCTGTGCTGTACCTGTCCTGGGAGTGTTTGATGGGGACGGTGTAGAGGGAGATTTACTCTGTACCTAACCCATTTGTTGTACCTGTCCTGTGAGTGTTTGATGCTGACAGTGTAGAGGGAGCTTTACTCTGTGTCTAACCCCGTGCTGTACCTGTCCTGGGAGTGTTTGATGAGGACAGTGTAGAGGGAGATTTACTCTGTATCTAACCCTGTGCTGTACCTGTCCTGGGAGTGTTTGATGAGGACAGTGTAGAGGGAGATTTACTCTGTATCTAACCCCGTGCTGTACCTGTCCTGGGAGTGTTTGATGGTGACAGTGTAGAGGGAGCTTTACTCTGTATCTAACCCTGTGCTGTACCTGTCCTGGGAGTGTTTGATGGAGACAGTGTAGAGGGAGCTTTACTCTGTATCTAACCCCGTGCTGCACCTGTCCTGGGAGTGTTTGATGGGGACAGTGTAGAGGGAGCTTTACTCTGTATCTAACCCTGTGCTGTACCTGTCCTGGGAGTGTTTGATGGTGACAGTGTAGAGGGAGCTTTACTCTGTATCTAACCCCGTACTGTACCTGTCCTGGGAGTGTTTGATGGGGACGGTGTAGAGGGAGATTTACTCTGTATCTAACCCTGTGCTGTACATGTCCTGGGAGTGTTTGATGGGACAGTGTAGAGGGAGCTTTACCCTGTATCTAACCCCGTGCTGTACCTGTCCTGGGAGTGTTTGATAGGGACAGTGTAGAGGGAGCTTTACTCTGTATCTAACCCCGTGCTGTATCTGTCCTGGGAGTGTTTGATGGGGACGATGTAGAGGGAGCTTTACTCTGTATCTAACCCCATGCTGTATCTGTCCTGGGAGTGTTTGATGGGTCAGTGTAGAGCGAGCTTTACTCTCAACTCTCCACCCTGCTCTCTTGCCCACATGTCTGTCCTTAGCTTGCTGCATTGTTCCAGTGAAGCTCAATGCAAACTGGAGGAACAACACCTCATCTTCCGACTAGGCAATTTACAGCCTTCCGGACCGAATATTGAGTTCCACAACTTTAGATCATGAACTCCCTCCTCCATCCCACCCCCTTTCTGTTTCTTCCCCCTTCCTTTTTTTTCCAATAAGTTACATAGATTTTTCTTTTCCCACTTATTTCCATTATTTTAAATGTATTTCCAGCCATTGTTTATCTCTACCTTTTATGCCCTTTTAGTATTATTTCACCCCACCCCCAGTAGCGCCATCTGTACCTTGTCTGTCCTGCTTCCTATGCTTAATTAGCACATTCCTTTAGATAATATCACCACCTTCAACATCTCTTTGTTCTTTTGTCTGTGACATCTTTTGGTTATCTCCACCTAATACTGGCTGCTTGTCCTAACAACAACGCTTGTCCTAACAACAACACCCCTCCCCCCCTTAAACCAGTTTATATTTCACCACTTTCCTATTTTTACTTAGTTCTGTGAAGGGTCATGAGGACTCGAAACATCAACTGTACTCTTCTCCACCGATGCTGCCAGACCTGCTGAGTTTTTCCAGCTATTTCTGTTTGAGCTTTACTCTGTATCTAACCCCGTGCTGTACCTGTCCTGGGAGTGTTTGATGGGGACAGTGTAGAGGGAGCTTTACTCTGTATCTAACCCCGTGCTGTACCTGTCCTGGGAATGTTTGATGGGGACAGTGTAGAGGGAGCTTTACTCTGTATCTAACCCCGTGCTGTACCTGTCCTGGGAGTGTTTGATGGGGACGGTGTAGAGGGAGCTTTACTCTGTATCTAACCCCGTGCTGTCCCTGTCCTGGGAGTGTTTGATGGGGACAGTGTAGAGGGGGATTTACTCTGTATCTAACTCCGTGCTGTCCCTGTCCTGGGAGCGTGTAATGGGGACAGTGTAGAGTGAGCTTTACTCTGTATCTAACCCTGTGCTGTACCTGTCCTGGGAGTGTTTGATGGGGACAGTGTAGAGGGAGCTTTACTCTGTATCTAACCCCGTGCTGCAGCTGTCCTGGGAGTATTTGATGGGGATAGTGTAGAGGGAGCCTTACTCTGTATCTAACCCCGTGCTGTACCTGTCCTGGGAGTGTTTGAAGCGGACAGTGAATGAAAGAGTGAGCTGAACATCCATCGACTTTATGATCTCTGAGTATATTTGGTGAACAACTTCAAAGCTCCTGAACAAACGCAATTCACGAGCAAGTGATCGCAGGACCTGTCGAAGAACAAACGCCCCCAGGACAAATCTGGAGCTGAAACAGTTTCCTCAGTTCAAGATTGAATACAAAAGCAGGGAGGTTATGCTTCAGTTGTACAGGGCCCTTGTGGGACCACATCTGGACCACTGTGTACAGCATTGGTCTCCTTATTTCAGGGAGGGTGTAAATGCGTTGGACACAGTCCAGAGAAGACACACCAGATTAACACCAGGAATGGGCAGGTTGTCTTGGGAGGAAAGGCTGGATATTTAGGCTTGTACCCACTGGAGGTTAGAAAAGTAAGAGATGACTTAATTGAAACCTTTTAAGATCCTGAGGGGACTTGACGGGATGGATGTGGAGAGGGTGTTTCCTCTTGTGGGACAATCTAGAACTGGGGGGGGCCACTGTTTAAAAATAAGGGTCGCTCATTTTAAAACAGGGGAGAACTTTTATCTTTGAGGGTCTTGAGCCTTTGGAACTCTCTCCCTCGAAAGGCGGTGGAAGCCGAGACTTCGAATGTTTCGAAGGCAAGAGCGAGATAGATTCTTGATCAAAGAGGGAGTGAAAGGTTATCGGGGGTGGGGAGGCAGGAATGTTTGGTTGGGGGGGTTGGTGGTGCGGGGTGGTTGTTGCATTCAGATCAGCCCACGATCTTTTTGAATGCCGGAGCAGGCTCGAGGGACCGTTCTGCGAGACATTCAAAAGCGAGATTCTGCAGGCGCAGCGTGGATATGTCCCCACAGCGGGTGCTGTCGATTTAGAGCCCCGGTCATCCAGAAGTGTACAGGGTAAGATGAAGCAGAGAAAGAAAGAGTGTATGTCAGTCACAAAAATACCTACTGTAGAAAGCCTCGAGGAGTATAGAAAGTCCAGGGGTGAAGCAAAAAGGGAAATTAGGAAGGCAAAGAGAGGATATTAAAAAATATTGGCAGCTAAAACCAAACCCAAAGATGTTTTACCAGTACATTAAGAGCAAGAGGGTAAGGAAAGGTTGGGGCCTATCCGAGATGTACATGGTAACTTGTGCATTGATGTGGACAGGGTTCTCAATGAGTACTTTGTCTCTGTCCTCACAAAAGAGAGGGGTGATGCGGACATTGCAGTTCAAAAGAGGAGGTTTGTGGAGTATTAGATACAATAAGCATAGCGAGAGAGAGGAAGTACAGGGGGGACTGGCATCCTCGAAGGTGGATAAATCGCCAGGGCCGGATGAGGTTGTGTCCCAGGCCCTTGGAGGAAGCTGGGGAGGAAATAGCAGATGCTCTGAGGATCGTTTTCCAGATCGTCACTCGATACAGGACAGGTCGCAGAGGATTGGAGGATCTGTCAGCGTTGTGCCACGGTTTAAAAAGGGTGTGAGGGATGGGCCAGCAAATTATCGGCCAATCAGTCTTGACTTCGGTGGGGGGGGTGGGGGGTGCAAATTGTTTCGAATCAATTCTGAGACACAGGATAAACTGTCACTTAGAAAAGCTCGGATTGATGAGCGACAGTCAGCCTGGCTTTGTTAGGGGAACGTTGGGTCTCGCTAATCGAATCAAATATTTTGAGGGACTGACGAGGAGGATTGATGAGGGTAGTGCAGTGGATGTGGTCCGCATGGATTTTAGCAAGGCGTTTGACAAAAGTTCCACACAGCAGACTATTCAGGAAAGTGAGCGCTCATGGGATACAGGGGAAGGTGGCGAGCTGGATACATAACTACCCCGGGGACAGGAAACAAAGGGATGGTCTTTTTTTGATGGATTTTTTTTTTTTTGCGAATGGAAAACGGTTTCCACTGGCGTTCCACGGGACTGAGTGTTGGGGCCCCTTGCTGTTTGTTGTATATATTAACAGTTTGGACACCAAGGTGGGAGGCACGATTGAGAAACTTGCAGATGACTCCGAAGAGGATTAGCTCGCGACTCCAGCACGAAATCAATGGTAGAAAAGCGGCCGATGGAATTCAGTCCGGAAGAGTGCCGGGGGAGGACAAACAAAGCAAGGGAATACTCAATAAATGGGAGGACTTTTGGGAAGGGGAGAGGGAAGTGAGACACCTTGGAGTGCATGTCCACAGGTTCCCCGATGGTGGGTAACGGTGGCACAGAGAGCGCGAGGAATGCTTTCCTTTACCGGGGCGAGGTATTGAATACAAGAGCGGGGTGGGGGGGGATGTGATGCTGGAACTGAGCAAGGTGAGGGTTAGGCCACAGCTGGAAATTTGTGTACAGTTGTGGTTGCCACATTACAGGAAGGACAAAATCGCTCTAGAGAGAGTAGAGGAGATTCACAAGAACATTGCCAGATCTTGAAAATTGCGGCTATGTACAGGAAAGACAAAATCGCTCGAGAGAGAGAGTAGAGGAGATTCACAAGAACGTTGCCAGATTTTGAAAATTGTGGCTATGTACAGGAAGGACAAAATCGCTCTGGACAGAGAGGTACAGAGGGGATTCACAAGAACATTGCCAGATCTTGAAAATTGCAGCCGTGAGGAGGACGAGGGGATGGGCTTGGTGGGAGGGGTGGAGGGGGGGGGTGGAGTTTGGGTTTCGCCTGACAACAGAGGAGGTGACCTAACCGGGCGGGACTAAGTGACAAGGGGCTCCGGAGGGGGGAGACAGGGAAGGCCTGTTTCCCCGCTCAGCGGAGAGGTGAGTTACCGAGGGGGGCCACGGGGTTTACGGTGCTTGGGAAGGGGGGGGGGGAGGATGAGAGGGGGACGCGAGGGATAACTTCCTCACCCAGAGGAGGCAGCCCGGAGGGGGTGGGGGGGGGGCGTGGTGTCACACGTCGGACTTCTTGGCCTCCGGCTTGACGATGGTGATGACGCCGCTGGTGGCGACGCGGGTGGGCACCAGTGTGCCACGGCCCATGGAGCGGGCAAAGGCCTGCAGCGCCAGGTAGCGGGCCCTCAGCGAGTCCAGCTCGCCCTTCATGCTGGAGTTCTCCCGGGCCAGGCCGTCCACCTCGGCGGCCAGGGCCACCCGCTGGTGCTCCAGCTCCTCCCGCTGGGACACCCGCTTCTCCCGGCAGCTGGCCGCGTAGCCCCGGTTCTTGAGCGTGCGCCTCCGCTGCTTGAGCCGCGCCACCTCCTCCTTGGACAGGCCCCGCAGCTGCTGGTTCAGGTCCCGCACCGTCAACTGGATCAGCTCGTGGTCACTGAGGGCCCTGATCCCCGTCTCCTTCTTGGCCTGTGACAGAAGAGGAAATTCAGTCCGTGTGTGTGTGTGTGTGTGCGGCGCCCAGGCAATCATCGCTAACACAACCGTATCGAAACGTCAGCCCTGACCATCCAACCCTCCCCCAGCTCGCCAACCCTCCCCCCAAAATAATCCCCGTCTCTCTCCATCTCTCCCCATGCACTGTATCAATCCCTAAATAATCCCAATCTCTCTCCATCTCTCCCCATGCACTGTATCAATCCCTAAATAATCCCTGTCTCTCTCTCTCCCCGTGCACTGTATCAATCCCTAAATAATCCATCTCTCTCTCTCTCTCCCCGTGCACTGTATCAATCCCTAAATAATCCCCGTCTCTCTCTCTCTCTCCACGTGAACTGTATCAATCCCTAAATAATCCCCATCTCTCTCTCACCCCGTGCACTGTATCAATCCCAAAATTATCCCCGTCTCTCTCTCACCCCGTGCACTGTATCAATCCCAAAATAATCCCCGTCTCTCTCTCTCTCTCTCTCCCCATGCACTGTATCAATCCCTAAATAATCCCCGTCTCTCTCTCTCTCTCTCCCCATGCACTGTATCAATCCCTAAATAATCCCCGTCTCTCTCTCTCTCTCTCCCCATGCACTGTATCAATCCCTAAATAATCCCCGTTTCTCTCTCCCTCTCCCCGTGCACTATATCAATCCCTAAATAATCCCCGTTTCTCTCTCCCTCTCCCCGTGCACTATATCAATCCCTAAATAATCCCCGTCTCTCTCTTTCTCCGTGCACTGTATCAATCCCTAAATAATCCCCGTCTCTCTCTCTCCGTGCACTGTATCAATTCCTAAATAATCCCCATCTCTCTCTCTCTCTCCCTGTGCACTGTATCAATCCCTAAATAATCCCTGTCTCTCTCTCTCCCCGTGCACTGTATCAATCCCAAGATAATCCCCGTCTCTCTCTCTCCCCGTGCACTATATCAATCCCTAAATAATCCCCGTCTCTCTCCAGCTCTCCCCGTGCACTGTATCAATCCCAAAAGGATCCCCATCTCTCTCCAGATCTCCCCGTGCACTGTATCAATCCCTACATAATCCCCGTCTCTCTCTCTCTCTCTCGCCGTGCATTGTATCAATCCCAAAATAATCATCGTCTCTCTCTCCCGTACACTGTATCAATCCCAAAATAATTCCCGTCTCTCTCTCTCCCTGTGCACTGTATCAATCCCTAAATAATCCCCGTCTCTCTCTCTTTCTCCCCGTGCACTGTATCAATCCCTAAATAATCCCCGTCTCTCTCTCTCTCTCTCTCTCTCCGTGCACTGTATCAATCCCTAAATAATCCCCGTCCCTCTCCCTCTCCCAGTGCACTGTATCAATCCCTAAATAATCCCCGTCTCTCTCCCTCTCCCAGTGCACTGTATCAATCCCTAAATAATCCCCGTCTCTCTCCCCATGCACTGTAACAATCCCAAAATAATCCCCGTCCCTCTCTCTCCCAGTGCACTGTATCAATCCCTAAATAATCCCTGTCTCTCCCTCTCCCCCCATGCACTGCATCAATCCCTAAATAATCCCTGTCTCTCTCTCTCCCCGTGCACTGTATCAATCCCAAGATAATCCCCGTCTCTCTCTCTCTCCCCGTGCACTATATCAATCCCTAAATAATCCCCGTCTCTCTCCAGCTCTCCCCGTGCACTGTATCAATCCCAAAAGGATCCCCATCTCTCTCCAGATCTCCCCGTGCACTGTATCAATCCCTACATAATCCCCGTCTCTCTCTCTCTCTCTCGCCGTGCATTGTATCAATCCCAAAATAATCATCGTCTCTCTCTCCCGTACACTGTATCAATCCCAAAATAATTCCCGTCTCTCTCTCTCCCTGTGCACTGTATCAATCCCTAAATAATCCCCGTCTCTCTCTCTTTCTCCCCGTGCACTGTATCAATCCCTAAATAATCCCCGTCTCTCTCTCTCTCTCTCTCTCCGTGCACTGTATCAATCCCTAAATAATCCCCGTCCCTCTCCCTCTCCCAGTGCACTGTATCAATCCCTAAATAATCCCCGTCTCTCTCCCTCTCCCAGTGCACTGTATCAATCCCTAAATAATCCCCGTCTCTCTCCCCATGCACTGTAACAATCCCAAAATAATCCCCGTCCCTCTCTCTCCCAGTGCACTGTATCAATCCCTAAATAATCCCTGTCTCTCCCTCTCCCCCCATGCACTGCATCAATCCCTAAATAAACCTTGTCTCTCTCTCTCTCTCTCCCCGTGCACTGTATCAATCCCTAAATAATCCCCGTCTCTCTCTCTCTCTCCGTGCATTGTATCAATCCCAAAATTATCCCCGTCTCTCTCTCTCTCTCCCCGTGCACTGTATCAATCACTAAATAATCCCCGTCTCTCCTTCTCTCTCCCCGTGCAATGTATCAATCCCTAAATAATCAGCGTTTCTCTCTCTCTCCCCGTACACTGTATCAATCCCTAAATAATCCCCGTCTCTCTCTCTCTCCCCATGTGACAATCAAACAGATAGATACAGAGTAAATCTCCCTCTACACTGTCCCCATCAAACACTCCCAGGACAGGTGCAGCACGAGGTTAGAATCAGAGTAAAGCTCCCTCTACACTGTTCCCATCAAACACTCCCAGGACAGGTACAGCACGGGGTTCGATACAGAGTAAATCTCCCTCAACACCGTCCCCATCAAACACTCGCAGGACAGGTACAGCACGGGATCAGATACAGAGTAAATCTCCCTCTACATTGTCCCCATCAAACACTCCCAGGACAGGTACAGCACAGGGTTAGATACAGAGTAAATCTCCCTCTACACTGTCCCCATCAAACACTCCCAGGACAGGTACAGCACGGGGTTCGATACAGAGTAAATCTCCCTCAACACCGTCCCCATCAAACACTCGCAGGACAGGTACAGCACGGAGTTAGGTACAGAGTAAAGCTCCCTCTACACTGTCCCCATCAAACACTCCCAGGACAGGTACAGCACGGGGTTAGATACAGAGTCAATCTCCCTCTACACTGTCCCCATCAAACACTCCCAGGAGAGGTACAGCACGGGGTTAGATACAGAGTAAATCTCCCTCTACACCGACCCCATCAAACGCTCCCAGGACAGGTACAGCACGGGGTTAGATACAGAGTAAAGATCCTTCTAAACTAACCCCATCAAACGCTCCCAGGACAGGTACAGCACAGGGGTAGATACAGAGTAAATCTCCCTCTACACTGTCCCCATCAAACACTCCCAGGACAGGTACAGCACGGGGTTAGATACAGAGTAAAGCTGCCTCTACACTGTCCCCATCAAACACTCCCAGGACAGGTACAGCAAAGGGTTAGATACTGAGTAAACCTCCCTCTACACTGTCCCCATCCAACACTCCCAGGACAGGTACAGCACGGGGTTAAATACCGAGTAAAGCTACATCTACACTGTCCCCATTCAACCCTCCTAGGTCAGGTATAGCATGTGGTTAGATACAGAGTAAATCTCCATCTACACTGTCCCCATCAAACACTCCCAGGACAGGTACAGCACAGGGTAAGATAGAGAGTAAATCTCCATCTACACTGTCTCCGTCAAATGCTCCCAGGACAGGTACAGCAAGGGGTTAGATACAGAGTAAATCTCCCTCGGGTCAGGTATAGCACGTGGTTAGATACAGAGTAAATCTCCATGTACACCGTCCCCATCAACCACTCCCAGGACAGGTACAGCACGGGGTTAGATACAGAGTAAAGCTCTCTCTACACTGTCCCAATCAAACACTCCCAGGACAGTTACAGCAAGGGATTGGATACAGAGTAAATCTGCATCTAAATTGTCAACATCCAACACTCCCAGGACTGTTACAGCACGTGGTTAGATGCAGAGAAATGTCACTCCACACCGTCCCCATCCAACACTCCCAGGAAATGTACAGCACGGGGTTAGATACAGAGTAAATCTCCATCTACACCGTCCAGATCAAAGATTCCCAGGACCGGTACAGCACGGGGTTAGATACAGAGTAAATCTCCCTCTACACTGTCCCCATCAAACACTCCCAGGACAGGTACAGCACGGGGTTAGATACAGAGGAAATCTCCCTCTACACCGTCCCCATCAAACACTCCCAGGACAGGTACAGCACGGGGTTAGATACAGAGTAAATCTCCCTCTACACCGTCCAGATCAAAGATTCCCAGGACCGGTACAGCACGGGGTTAGATACAGAGTAAAGCACCCTCTACACTGTCCCCATCAAACACTCCCAGGACAGGTACAGCACGGGGTTAGATACAGAGTAAAGCTCCCTCTACACTGTCCCCATCAAACACTCCCAGGACAGGTACAGCACGGGGTTAGATACAGAGTAAAGCTACCTCTACACTGTCCCCATCAAACACTCCCTGGACAGGTACAGCACGGGGTTAGATACAGAGTAAATCTCCCTCTACACTGTCCCCATCAAACACTCCCAGGACAGGTACAGCACAGGGTAAGATAGAGAGTAAATCTCCATCTACACTGTCTCCGTCAAATGCTCCCAGGACAGGTACAGCAAGGGGTTAGATACAGAGTAAATCTCCATGTACACCGTCCCCATCAACCACTCCCAGGACAGGTACAGCACGGGGTTAGATACAGAGTAAATCTCCCTCTACACTGTCCTCATCAAACACTCTCAGGACAGGTACAGCACGGGGTTAGATACAGAGTAAAGTTGCCTCTTCACTCGACCCATCAAACACTCCCAGGACAGGTACAGCACAGGGTTAGATACAGAGTAAATCTCCCTCTACACTGTCCCCATCAAACACTCCCAGGACGGGTACAGCACGGGGTTAGATACATAGTAAATCTCCCTCTACACTGTCCCCATCAAACACTCCCAGGACAGGTACAGCACGGGGTTAGATACAGAGGAAATCTCCCTCTACACCGTCCCCATCAAACACTCCCAGGACAGGTACAGCACAGGGTAAGATAGAGAGTAAATCTCCATCTACACTGTCTCCGTCAAATGCTCCCAGGACAGGTACAGCAAGGGGTTAGATACAGAGTAAATCTCCCTCGGGTCAGGTATAGCACGTGGTTAGATACAGAGTAAATCTCCATGTACACCGTCCCCATCAACCACTCCCAGGACAGGTACAGCACGGGGTTAGATACAGAGTAAATCTCCCTCTACACTGTCCTCATCAAACACTCTCAGGACAGGTACAGCACA
>NW_024470844.1:430000-462500 GCF_017639515.1 Carcharodon carcharias
GTAACAGGCTCGAGTGGCTGAATATGCCTCCTCCTTTTCCTGTGTAACAGGTTCGAGGGGCTGAATGGTCCTCCTCCTGTTCCTGTGTAACAGGCTCGAGGGGACTGACTGGGCCTCTTCCTGTTCCTGTGTAACAGGCAAGAGAATGGGCTGAATTTCCTCCTCCTGTTCCTGTGTAACAGGCAAGAGAATGGGCTGAATGGGCCTTTTCCTGTTCCTGTGTAACAGGCTCGAGGGGCTGAATAGGCCTCCGCCTGTTCCTGTGTAACAGGCTCGAGGGGCTGAATGGGCCTCCTCCTGTTCCTGTGTAACAGGCTCGAGGGGCTGAATGGGCCACCGCCTGTTCCTGTGTAACAGGCTCGAGGGGCTGAATGGCCCTCCTCCTTTTCCTGTGTAACAGGCTCGAGGGGCTGAATGGGCCACCGCCTGTTCCTGTGTAACAGGCTCGAGGGCCTGAATTGGCCTCATCCTGTTCCTGTGTAACAGGCTCGAGGGGCTGAATGGCCTCCTCCTGTTCCTGTGTAACAGGCTCGAGGGGCTGAATGGGCCTCCTCCTGTTCCTGTGTAACAGTCTCGAGGGGCTGAATGGCCTCCTCCTGTTCCTGTGTAACAGGCTCGAGGGGCTGAATGGCCTCCTCCTGTTCCTGTGTAACAGGCTCGAGGGCTGAATGGGCCTCCTCCTGTTCCTGTGTAACAGGCTCGAGGGGCTGAATGGGCCTCCTCCTGTTCCTGTGTAACAGGCTCGAGGGGCTGAATGGGCCTCCTCCTGTTCCTGTGTAACAGGCTCGAGAGGCTGAATGGGCCTCCTCCTGTTCCTGTGTAACAGGCTCGAGGGGCTGAATGGCCTCCTCCTGTTCCTGTGTAACAGGCTCGAGGGGCTGAATGGGCCTCCTCCTGTTCCTGTGTAACAGGCTCGAGAGGGGCTGAATGGGCCTCCTCCTGTTCCTGTGTAACAGGCTCGAGAGGGGCTGAATGGGCCTCCTCCTGTTCCTGTGTAACAGGCTCGAGAGGGGCTGAATGGGCCTCCTCCTGTTCCTGTGTAACAGGCTCGAGGGGCTGAATGGGCCTCCTCCTGTTCCTGTGTAACAGGCTCGAGAGGGCTGAATGGGCCTCCTCCTGTTCCTGTGTAACAGGCTCGAGGGGGCTGAATGGGCCTCCTCCTGTTCCTGTGTAACAGGCTCGAGAGGGGCTGAATGGGCCTCCTCCTGTTCCTGTGTAACAGGCTCGAGAGGCTGAATGGGCCTCCTCCTGTTCCTGTGTAACAGGTTCGAGGGGCTGAATGGGCCTCCTCCTGTTCCTGTGTAACAGGCTCGAGAGGGGCTGAATGGGCCTCCTCCTGTTCCTGTGTAACAGGCTCGAGGGGCTGAATGGGCCTCCTCCTGTTCCTGTGTAACAGGCTCGAGAGGGGCTGAATGGGCCTCCTCCTGTTCCTGTGTAACAGGCTCGAGGGGCTGAATGGGCCTCCTCCTGTTCCTGTGTAACAGGCTCGAGGGGCTGAATGGGCCTCCTCCTGTTCCTGTGTAACAGGCTCGAGGGCTGAATGGGCCTCCTCCTGTTCCTGTGTAACAGGCTCGAGGGGCTGAATGGGCCTCCTCCTGTTCCTGTGTAACAGGCTCGAGGGGCTGAATGGGCCTCCTCCTGTTCCTGTGTAACAGGCTCGAGGGGCTGAATGGGCCTCCTCCTGTTCCTGTGTAACAGGCTCGAGGGGCTGAATGGGCCTCCTCCTGTTCCTGTGTAACAGGCTCGAGGGGCTGAATGGGCCTCCTCCTGTTCCTGAGTAACAGGCTCGAGGGACTGAATGGGCCTCCTCCTGTTCCTGTGTAACAGGCTCGAGGGGCTGAATGGGCCTCCTCCTGTTCCTGTGTAACAGGCTCGAGGGGCTGAATGGGCCTCCTGTTCCTGTGTAACAGGCTCGAGAGGGGCTGAATGGGCCTCCTCCTGTTCCTGTGTAACAGGCTCGAGGGGCTGAATGGTCCTCCTCCTGTTCCTGTGTAACAGGCTCGAGAAGGGGTTGAATGGGCCTCCTCCTGTTCCTGTGTAACAGGCTCGAGGGGCTGAATGGGCCTCCTCCTGTTCCTGTGTAACAGGAATGAGAAGGGGCTGAATGGGCCTCCTCTGTTCCTGTGTAACAGTCTCGAGGGGCTGAATGGCCTCCTCCTGTTCCTGTGTAACAGGTTCGAGGGTGAATGGCCTCCTCCTGTTCCTGTGTAACAGTTTCGAGGGGGCTGAATGGGCCTCCTCCTGTTCCTGTGTAACAGGCTCGAGGGGCTGAATGGGCCTCCTCCTGTTCCTGTGTAACAGGCTCGAGGGGCTGAATTTGCCTCCTCCTGTTCCTGTGTAACAGGCCCCAGAGGCTGAATGGGCCTCCTCCTGTTCCTGTGTAACAGGCTCGAGAGGCTGAATCGGCCTCCTCTTGTTCCTGTGTAACAGGCTCGAGGGCCTGAATGGGCCTCCGCCTGTTCCTGTGTAACAGGCTCGAGGGGCTGAATGGCCTCCTCCTGTTCCTGTGTAACAGGCTCGAGGGGCTGAATGGGCCTCCTCCTGTTCCTGTGTAACAGGCTCGAGAGGGGCTGAATGGGCCTCCTCCTGTTCCTGTGTAACAGGCTCGAGGGGCTGAATGGGCCTCCTCCTGTTCCTGTGTAACAGGCTCGAGGGGCTGAATGGGCCTCCTCCTGTTCCTGTGTAACAGACTCGAGGAGGCTGAATGGGCCTCCTCCTGTTCCTGTGTAACAGGCTCGAGAAGGGGCTGAATGGGCCTCCTCCTGTTCCTGTGTAACAGGCTCGAGGGGCTGAATGGGCCTCCTCCTGTTCCTGTGTAACAGGCTCGATGAGGGGCTGAATGGGCCTCCTCCTGTTCCTGTGTAACAGGCTCGAGGGGCTGAATGGGCCTCCTCCTGTTCCTGTGTAACAGGCTCGAGGGGCTGAATGGGCTCCTCCTGTTCCTGTGTAACAGGCTCGATGGGCGGAATGGGCCTCCTCCTGTTCCTGTGTAACAGGCTCGAGAGGGGCTGAATGGGCCTCCTCCTGTTCCTGTGTAACAGGCTCGAGAAGGGGCTGAATGGGCCTCCTCCTGTTCCTGTGTAACAGGCTCGAGAGGGGCTGAATGGGCCTCCTCCTGTTCCTGTGTAACAGGCTCGAGAGGGGCTGAATGGGCCTCCTCCTGTTCCTGTGTAACAGGCTCGAAGGGCTGAATGGGCCTCCTCCTGTTCCTGTGTAACAGGCTCGAAGGGCTGAATGGGCCTCCTCCTGTTCCTGTGTAACAGGCTCGAGAAGGGGCTGAATGGGCCTCCTCCTGTTCCTGTGTAACAGGCTCGAAAAGGGGCTGAATGGGCCTCCTCCTGTTCCTGTGTAACAGGCTCGAGAAGGGGCTGAATGGGCCTCCTCCTGTTCCTGTGTAAGAGGCTCGAGGGGCTGAATGGGATCCTCCTGTTCCTGTGTAACAGGCTCGATGGGCGGAATGGGTCTCCTCCTGTTCCTGTGTAACAGGCTCGAGAGGGGCTGAATGGGCCTCCTCCTGTTCCTGTGTAACAGGCTCGAGAGGGGCTGAATGGGCCTCCTCCTGTTCCTGTGTAACAGGCTCGAGAGGGGCTGAATGGGCCTCCTCCTGTTCCTGTGTAACAGGCTCGAGAGGGGCTGAATGTGCCTCCTCCTGTTCCACTGTCACAGGCTCGAGGAGCTGAATGGGCCCCCTCCTGTTCCTGTGTAACAGGCTCGAGGGGCTGAATGGGCCTCCTCCTGTTCCTGTGTAACAGGCTCGAGAAGGGGCTGAATGGGATCCTCCTGTTCCTGTGTAAGAGGCTCGAGGGGCTGAATGGGCCTCCTCCTGTTCCTCTGTAACAGGCTCGAGAAGGGGCTGAATGGCCTCCTCCTGTTCCTGTGTAACAGGCTCGAGAAGGGGCTGAATGGGCCTCCTCCTGTTCCTGTGTAACAGGCTCGAGAGGGGCTGAATGGGCCTCCTCCTGTTCCTGTGTAACAGGCTCGAGGGGCTGAATGTTCCTCCTCCTGTTCCTGTGTAACAGGCTCGAGGGTCTGAATGTTCCTCCTCCTGTTCCTGTGTCACAGGCTCGAGGGTCTGAATGTTCCTCCTCCTGTTCCTGTGTCACAGGCTCGAGGGTCTGAATGTTCCTCCTCCTGTTCCTGTGTCACAGGCTCGAGGGTCTGAATGTTCCTCCTCCTGTTCCTGTGTAACAGGCTCGAGGGGCTGAATGGCTCTCCTCCTGTTCCTGTGTAATAGGTTCGAGGGGCTGAATGGGCCTCCTCCTGTTCCGGTGTCACAGGCTCGAGGGGACTGACTGGGCCTCTTCCTGTTCCAGTGTAACAGGCTCGAGTGGCTGAATATGCCTCCTCCTTTTCCTGTGTAACAGGTTCGAGGGGCTGAATGGTCCTCCTCCTGTTCCTGTGTAACAGGCTCGAGGGGACTGACTGGGCCTCTTCCTGTTCCTGTGTAACAGGCAAGAGAATGGGCTGAATGGGCCTTTTCCTGTTCCTGTGTAACAGGCTCGAGGGGCTGAATGGGCCGCCGCCTGTTCCTGTGTAACAGGCTCGAGGGGCTGAATGGGCCTCCTCCTGTTCCTGTGTAACAGGCTCGAGGGGCTGAATGGGCCACCGCCTGTTCCTGTGTAACAGGCTCGATGGGCTGAATGGTCCACCTCCTGTTACTGTGTAACAGTCTCGAGGGGCTGAATGGGTCTCCTCCTGTTCCTGTGTAACAGGCTCGAGGGGCAAAATGGGCCTCCTCCTGATCCTGTGTAACAGGCTCGAGGGGCTGAATGGGCCTCCTCTTGTTCCTGTGTAACAGGCTCGAGAGGGGCTGAATGGGCCTCCTCCTGTTCCTGTGTAACAGGCTCGAGGGGCTGAATGGACCTCCTCCTGTTCCTGTGTAACAGGCTCGAGAGCGGCTGAATGGGCCTCTTCCTGTTCCTGTGTAACAGGCTCGAGAGGCTGAATGGGCCTCCTCCTGTTCCTGTGTAACAGGCTCGAGAGGGGCTGAATGGGCCTCCTCCTGTTCCTGTGTAACAGGCTCGAGAGGCTGAATGGGCCTCCTCCTGTTCCTGTGTAACAGGCTCGAGGGGCTGAATGGGCCTCCTCCTGTTCCTGTGTAACAGGCTCGAGAAGGGGCTGAATGGGCCTCCTCCTGTTCCTGTGTAACAGGCTCGAGAAGGGTCTGAATGGGCCTCCTCCTGTTCCTGTGTAACAGGCTCGAGAGCGGCTGAATGGGCCTCCTCCTGTTCCTGTGTAACAGGCTCGAGAAGGGTCTGAATGGTCCTCCTCCTGTTCCTGTGTAACAGGCTCGAGAGCGGCTGAATGGACCTCCTCCTGTTCCTGTGTAACAGGCTCGAGAAGGGGTTGAATGGGCCTCCTCCTGTTCCTGTGTAACAGGCTCGAGAAGGGGCTGAATGGGCCTCCTCTGTTCCTGTGTAACAGTCTCGAGGGGCTGAATGGCCTCCTCCTGTTCCTGTGTAACAGGTTCGAGCGTGAATCGGCCTCCTCCTGTTCCTGTGTAACAGGGTTGAGGGGGCTGAATGGGCGTCCATTTGTTCCTGTGTAACAGGCTCGAGGGGCTGAATTTGCCTCCTCCTGTTCCAGTTTAACAGGCTCAAGGGGCTGAATGGGCCTCCTCCTGTTCCTGTGTAAAAGGCTCGAGGAGCTGAATGGGCCTCCTCCTGTTCCTGTGTAACAGGCTCGAAAAGGGGCTGAATGGGCCTCCTCCTGTTCCTGTGTAACAGGCTCGAGAAGGGGCTGAATGGGCCTCCTCCTGCTCCTGTGTAACAGGCTCGAGAAGGGGCTGAATGGGCCTCCTCCTGTTCCTGTGTAACAGGCTCGAGGGGCTGAATGGGATCCTCCTGTTCCTGTGTAACAGGCTCGATGGGCGGAATGGGTCTCCTCCTGTTCCTGTGTAACAGGCTCGAGAGGGGCTGAATGGGCCTCCTCTTGTTCCTGTGTAACAGGCTCGAGGGGCTGAATGGGCCTCCTCCTGTTCCTGTGTAACAGGCTCGAGGGGCTGAATGGGCCTCCTCCTGTTCCTGTGTAACAGGCTCGAGAGGTTGAATGGGCCTCCTCCTGTTCCTGTGTAACAGGCTCGAGAGGGCTGAATGGCCTCCTCCTGTTCCTGTGTAACAGGCTCGAGGGGCTGAATGGGCCTCCTCCTGTTCCTGTGTAACAGGCTCGAGGGGCTGAATGGGCCTCCTCCTGTTCCTGTGTAACAGGCTCGAGAAGGGGCTGAATGGGCCTCCTCCTGTTCCTGTGTAACAGGCTCGAGGGGCTGAATGGGCCTCCTCCTGTTCCTGTGTAACAGGCTCGAGAGGGGCTGAATGGGTCTCCTCCTGTTCCTGTGTAACAGGCTCGAGAGGGGCTGAATGGGCCTCCTCCTGTTCCTGTGTAACAGGCTCGAGAGGGGCTGAATGGGCCTCCTCCTGTTCCTGTGTAACAGGCTCGAGAAGGGGCTGAATGGGCCTCCTCCTGTTCCTGTGTAACAGGCTCGAGAGGGGCTGAATGGGCCTCCTCCTGTTCCTGTGTAACAGGCTCGAGAAGGGGCTGAATGGGCTTCCTCCTGTTCCTGTGTAACAGGCTCGAGGGGCTGAATGGGCTTCCTCCTGTTCCTCTGTAACAGGCTCGAGAAGGGGCTGAATGGCCTCCTCCTGTTCCTGTGTAACAGGCTCGAGAAGGGGCTGAATGGGCCTCCTCCTGTTCCTGTGTAACAGGCTCGAGAGGGGCTGAATGGGCCTCCTCCTGTTCCTGTGTAACAGGCTCGAGGGGCTGAATGTTCCTCCTCCTGTTCCTGTGTCACAGGCTCGAGGGTCTGAATGTTCCTCCTCCTGTTCCTGAGTCACAGGCTCGAGGGTCTGAATGTTCCTCCTCCTGTTCCTGTGTCACAGGCTCGAGGGTCTGAATGTTCCTCCTCCTGTTCCTGTGTAACAGGCTCGAGGGGCTGAATGGCTCTCCTCCTGTTCCTGTGTAACAGGCTCGAGGGGCTGAATGGGCCTCCTCCTGTTCCTGTGTAACAGGCTCGAGGGGCTGAATGGGCCTCCTCCTGTTCCTGTGTAACAGGCTCGAGTGGCTGAATGGCCTCCTCCTGTTCCTGTGTAACAGGCTCGAGGGGCTGAATGGTCCTCCTCCTGTTCCTGTGTAACAGGCTCGAGGGGCTGAATGGGCCTCCTCCTGTTCCTGTGTAACAGGCTCGAGAAGGGGATGAATGGGCCTCCTCCTGTTCCTGTGTAACAGGCTCGAGGGGCTGAATGGCCTCCTCCTGTTCCTGTGTAACAGGCTCGAGGGGCTGAATGGGCCACTTCCTGTTCCTGAGTAACAGGTTCGAGGGGCTGAATGGGCCTCCTCCTGTTCCTGTGTAACAGGCTCGAGGGGCTGAATGGTCCTCCTCCTGTTCCTGTGTAACAGGCTCGAGAGGGCTGAATGGGCCTCCTCCTGTTCCTGTGTAACAGGCTCGAGGGGCTGAATGGGCCTCCTCCTGTTCCTGTGTAACAGGCTCGAGGGGCTGAATGGGCCTCCTCCTTTTCCTGTGTAACAGGCTCGAGAGCGGCTGAATGGGCCTCCTCCTGTTCCTGTGTAACAGGCTCGAGAAGGGGCTGAATGGGCCTCCTCCTGTTCCTGTGTAACAGGCTCGAGAGGGGCTGAATGGGCCTCCTCCTGTTCCTGTGTAACAGGCTCGAGAGGGCTAAATGGGCCTCCTCCGGTTCCTGTGTAACAGGCTCGAGAAGGGCTGAATGGACCTCCTCCTGTTCCTGTGTAACAGGCTCGAGAGGGGCTGAATGGGCCTCCTGTTCCTGTGTAACAGGCTCGAGAA
Source organism: Carcharodon carcharias (assembly GCF_017639515.1). Taxonomy (NCBI): domain Eukaryota; kingdom Metazoa; phylum Chordata; class Chondrichthyes; order Lamniformes; family Lamnidae; genus Carcharodon; species Carcharodon carcharias. The sequence goes on from NW_024470844.1 coordinate 437,799, forward strand.
GGGTCTGAATGGGCCTCCTCCTGTTCCTGTGTAACAGGCTCGAGAAGGGGTTGAATGGGCCTCCTCCTGTTCCTGTGTAACAGGCTCGAGAAGGGGCTGAATGGGCCTCCTCTGTTCCTGTGTAACAGTCTCGAGGGGCTGAATGGCCTCCTCCTGTTCCTGTGTAACAGGTTCGAGCGTGAATCGGCCTCCTCCTGTTCCTGTGTAACAGGGTTGAGGGGGCTGAATGGGCGTCCATTTGTTCCTGTGTAACAGGCTCGAGGGGCTGAATTTGCCTCCTCCTGTTCCAGTTTAACAGGCTCAAGGGGCTGAATGGGCCTCCTCCTGTTCCTGTGTAACAGGCTCGAGAGGTTGAATGGGCCTCCTCCTGTTCCTGTGTAACAGGCTCAATAGGGGCTGAATGGCCTCCTCCTGTTCCTGTGTAACAGGCTCGAGAAGGGGCTGAATGGGCCTCCTCCTGTTCCTGTGTAACAGGCTCGAGAGGCTGAATGGGGCCTCCTCCTGTTCCTGTGTAACAGGCTCGAGAGGCTGAATGGGGCCTCCTCCTGTTCCTGTGTAACAGGCTCGAGGGGCTGAATTTGCCTCCTCCTGTTCCTGTGTAACAGGCTCGAGAGGGGCTGAATGGGCCTCCTCCTGTTCCTGTGTAACAGGCTCGAGGGGCTGAATGGGCCTCCTCCTGTTCCTGTGTAACAGGCTCGAGAGGCTGAATGGGGCCTCCTCCTGTTCCTGTGTAACAGGCTCGAGGGGACTGACTGGGCCTCTTCCTGTTCCTGTGTAACAGGCAAGAGAATGGGCTGAATTTCCTCCTCCTGTTCCTGTGTAACAGGCAAGAGAATGGGCTGAATGGGCCTTTTCCTGTTCCTGTGTAACAGGCTCGAGGGGCTGAATAGGCCTCCGCCTGTTCCTGTGTAACAGGCTCGAGGGGCTGAATGGGCCTCCTCCTGTTCCTGTGTAACAGGCTCGAGGGGCTGAATGGGCCACCGCCTGTTCCTGTGTAACAGGCTCGAGGGGCTGAATGGCCCTCCTCCTTTTCCTGTGTCACATGGTCGAGAGGGCTTAATGGGACTCCTCCTGTTCCTGTGTAACAGGCTCGAGGGGCAAAATGGGCCTCCTCCTGATCCTGTGTAACAGGCTCGAGAAGGGGCTGAATGGGCCTCCTCCTGTTCCTGTGTAACAGGCTCGAGAGCGGCTGAATGGGCCTCCTCCTGTTCCTGTGTAACAGGCTCGAGGGGCTGAATGGGCCTCCTCCTGTTCCTGTGTAACAGGCTCGAGAGGGGCTGAATGGGCCTCCTCCTGTTCCTGTGTAACAGGCTCGAGAGGCTGAATGGGCCTCCTCCTGTTCCTGTGTAACAGGCTCGAGAAGTGGCTGAATGGGCCTCCTCCTGTTCCTGTGTAACAGGCTCGAGAAGGGGCTGAATGGGCCCTCCTCCTGTTCCTGTGTAACAGGCTCGAGGGGCTGAATGGGCCTCCTCCTGTTCCTGTGTAACTGGCTCGAGAGGGGCTGAATGGGCCTCCTCCTGTTCCTGTGTAACAGGCTCGAGGGGCTGAATGGCCTCCTCCTGTTCCTGTGTAACACGCTCGAGAGGGACTGAATGGCCTCCTCCTGTTCCTGTGTAACAGGCTCGAGAGGGGCTGAATGGGCCTCCTCCTGTTCCTGTGTAACAGGCTCGAGGGGCTGAATGGCCTCCTCCTGTTCCTGTGTAACAGGCTCGAGAGGCTGAATGGGCCTCCTCTTGTTCCTGTGTAACAGGCTCGAGGGCCTGAATGGGCGTCCTCCTGTTCCTGTGTAACAGGCTCGAGGGGCTGAATTTGCCTCCTCCTGTTCCTGTTTAACAGGCTCAAGGGGCTGAATGGGCCTCCTCCTGTTCCTGTGTAACAGGCTCGAGAGGTTGAATGGGCCTCCTCTTGTTCCTGTGTAACAGGCTCAATAGGGGCTGAATGTGCCTCCTCCTGTTCCTGTGTAACAGTCTCGAGAGGCTGAATGGGCCTCCTCCTGTTCCTGTGTAACAGGCTCGAGGGGCTGAATGGCCTCCTCCTGTTCCTGTGTAACAGGCTCGAGGGGGCTGAATGGGCCTCCTCCTGTTCCTGTGTAACAGGCTCGAGGGGCTGAATGGGCCTCCTCCTGTTCCTGTGTAACAGGCTCGAGGGGCTGAATGGCCTCCTCCTGTTCCTGTGTAACAGGTTCGAGGGGGCTGAATGGGCCTCCTCCTGTTCCTGTGTAACAGGTTCGAGGCTGAATGGCCTCCTCCTGTTCCTGTGTAACAGGCTCGAGGGCCTGAATGGGCCTCCTCCTGTTCCTGTGTAACAGGTTCGAGGGTGAATGGCCTCCTCCTGTTCCTGTGTAACAGGCTCGAGGGGGCTGAATGGGCCTCCTCCTGTTCCTGTGTAACAGGCTCGAGGGGCTGAATGGGCCTCCTCCTGTTCCTGTGTAACAGGCTCGAGGGGCTGAATGGGCCTCCTCCTGTTCCTGTGTAACAGGCTCGAGGGGCTGAATTGGCCTCCTCCTGTTCCTGTGTAACAGGCTCGAGGGGCTGAATGTGCCTCCTCCTGTTCCTGTGTAACAGGCTCGAGGGGCTGAATGGGCCTCCTCCTGTTCCTGTGTAACAGGCTCGAGAAGGGGCTGAATGGGCCTCCTCCTGTTCCTGTGTAACAGGTTCGAGGGGCTGAATGGGCCTCGTCCTGTTCCTGTGTAACAGGCTCGAGGGGCTGAATGGGCCTCCTCCTGTTCCTGTGTAACAGGCTCGAGGGGCTGAATGGGCCTCCACCTGTTCCTGTGTAACAGGCTCGAGGGGCTGAATGGACCTCCTCCTGTTCCTGTGTAACAGGATCGAGAGGGTCTGAATGGGCCTCCTCCTGTTCCTGTGTAACAGGCCCCCGAGGCTGAATGGGCCTCGTCCTGTTCCTGTGTAACAGGCTCGAGGGGCTGAATGGGCCTCCTCCTGTTCCTGTGTAACAGGCCCCCGAGGCTGAATGGGCCTCGTCCTGTTCCTGTGTAACAGGCTCGAGGGGCTGAATGGTCCTCCTCCTGTTCCTGTGTAACAGGCTCGAGAGGGGCTGAATGGGCCTCCTCCTGTTCCTGTGTAACAGGCTCGAGGGGCTGAATGGACCTCCTCCTGTTCCTATGTAACAGGCTCGAGGGGCTGAATGGGCCTCCTCCTGTTCCTGTGTAACAGGCTCGAGAAGGGGCTGAATGGGCCTCCTCCTGTTCCTGTGTAACAGGCTCGAGAAGGGGCTGAATGGGCCTCCTGTTCCTGTGTAACAGGCTCGAGAGGGGCTGAATGGGCCTCCTCCTGTTCCTGTGTAACAGGCTCGAGGGGCTGAATGGGCCTCCTCCTGTTCCTGTGTAACAGGCTCGAGAAGTGGCTGAATGGGCCTCCTCCTGTTCCTGTGTAACAGGCTCGAGGGGCTGAATGGGCCTCCTCCTGTTCCTGTGTAACAGGCTCGAGGGGCTGAATGGGCCTCCTCCTGTTCCTGTGTAACAGGCTCGAGAAGGGGCTGAATGGGTCTCCTCCTGTTCCTGTGTAACAGGCTCGAGAAGGGCTGAATGGGCCTCCTCCTGTTCCTGTGTAACAGGCTCGAAAGGGGCTGAATGGGCCTCCTCCTGTTCCTGTGTAACAGGCTCGAGAGGGGCTGAATGGGCCTCCTCCTGTTCCTGTGTAACAGGCTCGAGGGGCTGAATGGGATCCTCCTGTTCCTGTGTAACAGGCTCGATGGGCGGAATGGGTCTCCTCCTGTTCCTGTGTAACAGGCTCGAGAAGGGGCAGAATGGGATCCTCCTGTTCCTGTGTAACAGGCTCGAGAAGGGGCTGAATGTGCCTCCTCCTGTTCCTGTGTCACAGGCTCGAGGAGCTGAATGGGCCTCCTCCTGTTCCTGTGTAACAGGCTCGAGAAGGGGCTGAATGGGATCCTCCTGTTCCTGTGTAAGAGGCTCGAGGGGCTGAATGTGCTTCCTCCTGTTCCTCTGTAACAGGCTCGAGAAGGGGCTGAATGGCCTCCTCCTGTTCCTGTGTAACAGGCTCGAGAAGGGTCTGAATGGCCCTCCTCCTGTTCCTGTGTAACAGGCTCGAGGGGCTGAATGTTCCTCCTCCTGTTCCTGTGTCACAGGCTCGAGGGTCTGAATGTTCCTCCTCCTGTTCCTGTGTCACAGGCTCGAGGGTCTGAATGTTCCTCCTCCTGTTCCTGTGTAACAGGCTCAAGGGGCTGAATGGGCATCCTCCTGTTCCTGTGTAATAGGTTCGAGGGGCTGAATGGGCCTCCTCCTGTTCCGGTGTCACAGGCTCGAGGGGACTGACTGGGCCTCCTCCTGTTCCAGTGTAACAGGCTCGAGTGGCTGAATATGCCTCCTCCTTTTCCTGTGTAACAGGTTCGAGGGGCTGAATGGTCCTCCTCCTGTTCCTGTGTAACAGGCTCGAGGGGACTGACTGGGCCTCTTCCTGTTCCTGTGTAACAGGCAAGAGAATGGGCTGAATTTCCTCCTCCTGTTCCTGTGTAACAGGCAAGAGAATGGGCTGAATGGGCCTTTTCCTGTTCCTGTGTAACAGGTTCGAGGGGCTGAATAGGCCTCCTCCTGTTCCTGTGTAACAGGCTCGAGGGGCTGAATAGGCCTCCGCCTGTTCCTGTGTAACAGGCTCGAGGGGCTGAATGGGCCTCCTCCTGTTCCTGTGTAACAGGCTCGAGGGGCTGAATGGGCCACCGCCTGTTCCTGTGTAACAGGCTCGAGGGGCTGAATGGCCCTCCTCCTTTTCCTGTGTAACAGGCTCGAGAGGTTGAATGGGCCTCCTCCTGTTCCTGTGTAACAGGCTCAATAGGGGCTGAATGGCCTCCTCCTGTTCCTGTGTAACAGGCTCGAGAGGCTGAATGGGCCTCCTCCTGTTCCTGTGTAACAGGCTCGAGGGCCTGAATGGGCCTCCTCCTGTTCCTGTGTAACAGGCTCGAGGGGCTGAATGGCCTCCTCCTGTTCCTGTGTAACAGGCTCGAGGGCCTGAATGGGCCTCCTCCTGTTCCTGTGTAACAGGCTCGAGGGGCTGAATGGGCCTCCTCCTGTTCCTGTGTAACAGGCTCGAGGGGCTGAATGGCCTCCTCCTGTTCCTGTGTAACAGGCTCGAGGGGCTGAATGGGCCTCCTCCTGTTCCTGTGTAACAGGCTCGAGGGGGCTGAATGGGCCTCCTCCTGTTCCTGTGTAACAGGCTCGAGGGGCTGAATGGGCCTCCTCCTGTTCCTGTGTAACAGGCTCGAGAAGGGGATGAATGGGCCTCCTCCTGTTCCTGTGTAACAGGCTCGAGGGGCTGAATGGCCTCCTCCTGTTCCTGTGTAACAGGCTCGAGGGGCTGAATGGGCCTCCTCCTGTTCCTGTGTAACAGGCTCGAGAGGGGCTGAATGGCCTCCTCCTGTTCCTGTGTAACAGGCTCGAGAGGGGCTGAATGGCCTCCTCCTGTTCCTGTGTAACAGGCTCGAGGGGCTGAATGGGCCTCCTCCTGTTCCTGTGTAACAGGCTCATGGAGATGAATGGGCCTCCTCCTGTTCCTGTGTAACAGGCTCATGGAGATGAATGGGCCTCCTCCTGTTCCTGTGTAACAGGCTCAAGAGGGGCTGAATGGGCCTCCTCCTGTTCCTGTGTAACAGTCTCAAGAGGGGCTGAATGGGCCTCCTCCTGTTTCTGTGTAACAGGCTCGAGAAGGGGCTGAATGGGCCTCCTCCTGTTCCTGTGTAACAGGCTCGAGGGGCTGAATGGTCCTCCTCCTTTTCCTGTGTAACAGGCTCGAGGGGCTGAATGGCTCTCCTCCTGTTCCTGTGTAACAGGCTCGAGGGGCTGAATGGGCCTCCTCCTGTTCCTGTGTAACAGGCTCGAGGGGCTGAATGGGATCCTCCTGTTCCTGTGTCACAGGCTCGAGAGGGGCTGAATGGCCCTCCTCCTGTTCGTGTGTAACAGGCTCGAGGGGCTGAATGGGCCTCCTCCTGTTCCTGTGTAACAGGCTCGAGGGGCTGAATGGTCCTCCTCCTGTTCCTGTGTCACAGGCTCGAGAGGGGCTGAATGGCCCTCCTCCTGTTCGTGTGTAACAGGCTCTAGAAGGGGCTGAGTGGGCCTCCTCCTGTTCCTGTGTAACAGGCTCAAGAGGGGCTGAATGGGCCTCCTCCTGTTCCTGTGTAACAGGCTCGAGGGTCTGAATGGGCCTCCTCCTGTTCCTGTGTAACAGGCTCGAGGGGCTGAATGGGCCTCCTCCTGTTCCTGTGTAACAGGCTCGAGGGCTGAATGGGCCTCCTCCTGTTCCTGTGTAACAGGCTCGAGGGGCTGAATGGGCCTCCTCCTGTTCCTGTGTAACAGGCTCGAGGGGCTGAATGGGCCTCCTCCTGTTCCTGTGTAACAGGCTCGAGGGGCTGAATGGGCCTCCTCCTGTTCCTGTGTAACAGGCTCGAGGGGCTGAATGGGCCTCCTCCTGTTCCTGTGTAACAGGCTCGAGGGGCTGAATGGGCCTCCTCCTGTTCCTGTGTAACAGGTTCGAGGGGCTGAATGGGCCTCCTCCTGTTCCTGTGTAACAGGCTCGAGGGGCTGAATGGGCCTCCTCCTGTTCCTGTGTAACAGGCTCGAGGGGCTGAATGGGCCTCCTCCTGTTCCTGTGTAACAGGCTCGAGAAGTGGCTGAATGGGCCTCCTGTTCCTGTGTAACAGGCTCGAGAGGGGCTGAATGGGCCTCCTCCTGTTCCTGTGTAACAGGCTCGAGGGGCTGAATGGGCCTCCTCCTGTTCCTGTGTAACAGGCTCGAGAAGTGGCTGAATGGGCCTCCTCCTGTTCCTGTGTAACAGGCTCGAGGGGCTGAATGGGCCTCCTCCTGTTCCTGTGTAACAGGCTCGAGAAGTGGCTGAATGGGCCTCCTCCTGTTCCTGTGTAACAGGCTCGAGGGGCTGAATGGGCCTCCTCCTGTTCCTGTGTAACAGGCTCGAGAAGTGGCTGAATGGGTCTCCTCCTGTTCCTGTGTAACAGGCTCGAGAAGGGGCTGAATGGGCCTCCTCCTGTTCCTGTGTAACAGGCTCGAAGGGGCTGAATGGGCCTCCTCCTGTTCCTGTGTAACAGGCTCGAGAAGGGGCTGAATGGGCCTCCTCCTGTTCCTGTGTAACAGGCTCGAGGGGCTGAATGGGCCTCCTCCTGTTCCTGTGTAACAGGCTCGAGGGGCTGAATGGGCCTCCTCCTGTTCCTGTGTAACAGGCTCGAGAAGGGGCTGAATGGGCCTCCTCCTGTTCCTGTGTAACAGGCTCGAGAGGGGCTGAATGGGCCTCCTCCTGTTCCTGTGTAACAGGCTCGAGGGGCTGAATGGGCCTCCTCCTGTTCCTGTGTAACAGGCTCGAGAAGGGGCTGAATGGGCCTCCTCCTGTTCCTGTGTAACAGGCTCGAGGGGCTGAATGTGCCTCCTCCTGTTCCTGTGTAACAGGCTCGAGAGGGGCTGAATGGCCTCCTCCTGTTCCTGTGTAACAGGCTCGAGAAGGGTCTGAATGGCCCTCCTCCTGTTCCTGTGTAACAGGCTCGAGGGGCTGAATGGTCCTCCTCCTGTTCCTGTGTAACAGGCTCGAGGGTCTGAATGTTCCTCCTCCTGTTCCTGTGTCACAGGCTCGAGGGTCTGAATGTTCCTCCTCCTGTTCCTGTGTAACAGGCTCAAGGGGCTGAATGGGCATCCTCCTGTTCCTGTGTAATAGGTTCGAGGGGCTGAATGGGCCTCCTCCTGTTCCGGTGTCACAGGCTCGAGGGGACTGACTGGGCCTCCTCCTGTTCCAGTGTAACAGGCTCGAGTGGCTGAATATGCCTCCTCCTTTTCCTGTGTAACAGGTTCGAGGGGCTGAATGGTCCTCCTCCTGTTCCTGTGTAACAGGCTCGAGGGGACTGACTGGGCCTCTTCCTGTTCCTGTGTAACAGGCAAGAGAATGGGCTGAATTTCCTCCTCCTGTTCCTGTGTAACAGGCAAGAGAATGGGCTGAATGGGCCTTTTCCTGTTCCTGTGTAACAGGTTCGAGGGGCTGAATAGGCCTCCTCCTGTTCCTGTGTAACAGGCTCGAGGGGCTGAATAGGCCTCCGCCTGTTCCTGTGTAACAGGCTCGAGGGGCTGAATGGGCCTCCTCCTGTTCCTGTGTAACAGGCTCGAGGGGCTGAATGGGCCACCGCCTGTTCCTGTGTAACAGGCTCGAGGGGCTGAATGGCCCTCCTCCTTTTCCTGTGTAACAGGCTCGAGGGGCTGAATGGGCCACCGCCTGTTCCTGTGTAACAGGCTCGAGAGGGACTGAATGGACCTCTTCCTGTTCCTGTGTAACAGGCTCGAAGGAGCTGAATGTGCCTCCTCCTGTTCCTGTGTAACATGCTCGAGGGCCTGAATTGGCCTCATCCTGTTTTTGTGTAACAGGCTCGAGGGGCTGAATGGCCTCCTCCTGTTCCTGTGTAATTGGCTCGAGGGCCTGAATTGGCCTCCGCCTGTTTTTGTGTAACAGGCTCGAGGGGCTGAATGGGCCTCCTCCTGTTCCTGTGTAAAAGGCTCGAGGGGACTGACTGACCTCCTCCTGTTCCTGTGTAACAAGTTCGAGGGGCTGAATGGCCTCCTCCTGTTCCTGTGTAACAGGCTCGAGGGGCTGAATGGCCTCCTCCTGTTCCTGTGTAACAAGTTCGAGGGGCTGAATGGGCCTCCTCCTGTACCTGTTTAACAGGCTCGAGGGGCTGAATGGCCCTCCTCCTGTTACTGTGTGACAGGCTCGAGAGGCTGAATGGGCCTCCTCCTGTTCCTGTGTAACAGGCTCGAGGGGCTGAATGGCCTCCTCCTGTTACTGTGTAACAGGCTCGAGGGGCTGAATGGCCCTCCTCCTGTTCCTGTGTAACAGGCTCGAGAGGGGCTGAATGGCCCTCCTCCTGTTCCTGTGTGACAGGCTCGAGAAGGGGCTGAATGGCCTCCTCCTGTTCCTGTGTTACAGGCTCGAGAAGGGGCTGAATGGGCCTCCTCCTGTTCCTGTGTAACAGGCTCGAGGGGCTGAATGGGTCTCCTCCAGTTCCTGTGTAACAGGCTCGAGAGGTTTAATGGGCCTCCTCCTGTTTCTGTGTAACAGTCTCGAGGGAATTGAATGGGCCTCCTCCTGTTCCTGTGTAACAGGCTCAAGAGGGGCTGAATGGGCCTCCTCCTGTTCCTGTGTAACAGTCTCAAGAGGGGCTGAATGGGCCTCCTCCTGTTTCTGTGTAACAGGCTCGAGAAGGGGCTGAATGGGCCTCCTCCTGTTCCTGTGTAACAGGCTCGAGGGGCTGAATGGGCCTCCTCCTGTTCCTGTGTAACAGGCTCGAGGGGCTGAATGGCTCTCCTCCTGTTCCTGTGTAACAGGCTCGAGGGGCTGAATGGGCCTCCTCCTGTTCCTGTGTAACAGGCTCGAGGGGCTGAATGGGATCCTCCTGTTCCTTTGTCACAGGCTCGAGAGGGGCTGAATGGCCCTCCTCCTGTTCGTGTGTAACAGGCTCGAGGGGCTGAATGGGCCTCCTCCTGTTCCTGTGTAACAGGCTCGAGGGGCTGAATGGTCCTCCTCCTGTTCCTGTGTCACAGGCTCGAGAGGGGCTGAATGGCCCTCCTCCTGTTCGTGTGTAACAGGCTCTAGAAGGGGCTGAGTGGGCCTCCTCCTGTTCCTGTGTAACAGGCTCAAGAGGGGCTGAATGGTCCTCCTCCTGTTCCTGTGTAACAGGCTCGAGGGTCTGAATGGGCCTCCTCCTGTTCCTCTGTAATAGGTTCGAGGGGCTGAATGGGCCTCCTCCTGTTCCTGTGTAACAGGCTCGAGAAGGACACACTGGGCCTTTTCCTGTTCCTGTGTAACAGGCTCAAGAGGGGCTGAATGGTCCTCCTCCTGTTCCTGTGTAACATGCTCGAGAAGGGGCTGAATGGGCCTCATTCTGTTTCTGTGTAACAGGCTCGAGGGGCTGAATGGGCCTCCTCCTGTTCCTGTGTAACAGGCTCGAGAAGGGGCTGAATGGGCCTCCTCCTGTTCCTGTGTTACAGGCTCGAGAAGGGGCTGAATGGGCCTCCTCCTGTTCCTGTGTAACAGGCTCGAGGGCCTGAATGGACCTCCTCCTGTTCCTGTGTAGCAGTCTCGAGGGCCTGAATGGACCTCCTCCTGTTCCTGTGTAACAGGCTCGAGGGGCTGAATGGCCTCCTCCTGTTGCTGTGTAACAAGCTCGAGGGGCTGAATGGCCTCCTCCTGTTGCTGTGTAACAGGTTCGAGGGTGAATGGCCTCCTCCTGTTCCTGCGTAACAGGCTCGAGAAGGGGCTGAATGGGCCTCCTCCTGTTCCTGTGTAACAGGCTCGAGGAGGCTGAATGGGCCTCCTCCTGTTCCTGTGTAACAGGCTCGAGGGGCTGAATGGGCCTCTTCCTGTTCCTGTGTAACAGGCTCGAGTGAATTGAATTGGCCTCCCCATGATCCTGTGTAACAGGCTCAAGAGGGGCTGAATGGCCTCCTCCTGTTCTTGTGTAACAGGTTCGAGGGTGAATGGGTCTCCTCCTGTTCCTGTGTAACAGGGTCGAGGGGGATGAATGGGCCTCCTCCTGTTCCTGTGTAACAAGTTCGAGGGGCTGAATGGGCCTCCTCCTGTTCCTGTGTAACAGGCTCGAGAGGCTGAATGGGATCCTCCTGTTCCTGTGTAACAGGTTCGAGGGGCTGAATGGGCCTCCTCCTGTTCCTGTGTAACAGGCTCGAGGGGCTGAATGGGCCTCCTCCTGTTCCTGTGTAACAGGCTTGAGGAGGGGCTGAATGGGCCTCCTCCTGTTCCTGTGTAACAGGCTCGAGGGGCTGAATGGGCCTCCTCCTGTTCCTGTGTAACAGGCTCGAGAAGGGGCTGAATGGGCCTCCTCCTGTTCCTGTGTAACTGGCTCGAGGGGCTGAATGGGCCTCCTCCTGTTCCTGTGTAACAGGCTCGAGGAGCTGAATGGGCCTCCTCCTGTTCCTGTGTAACAGGCTCGAGAAGGGGCTGAATGGGCCTCCTCCTGTTCCTGTGTAACAGGCTCGAGAGGGGCTGAATGGACCTCCTCCTGTTCCTGTGTCACAGGCTCGAGGGTCTGAATGGCCTCCTCCTGTTCCTGTGTAACAGGCTCGAGAAGTGGCTGAATGGGCCTCCTCCTGTTCCTGTGTAACAGGCTCGAGAAGGGTCTGAATGGGCTTCCTCCTGTTCCTGTGTAACAGGCTCGAGAGGGGCTGAATGGACCTCCTCCTGTTCCTGTGTCACAGGCTCGAGGGTCTGAATGGGCCTCCTCCTGTTCCTGTGTCACAGGCTCGAGGGTCTGAATGTTCCTCCTCCTGTTCCTGTGTCACAGGCTCAGGGGTCTGAATGGGCCTCCTCCTGTTCCTGTGTAACAGGCTCGAGAAGGGGCTGAATGGGCCTCCTCCTGTTCCTGTGTAACACGCTCTAGGGGACTGACTGGGCCTCCTCCTGTTCCTGTGTAACAGGCTCGAGGGTCAAAATGGGCCTCCTCCTGTTCCTGTGTAACAGGCTCGAGAAGGGACTGAATGGTCCTCCTTCTGTTCCTGTGTAAGAGGCTCGAAGGGCTGAATGGCCTCCTCCTGTTCCTGTGTAACAGGCTCGATGGGCTGAATGGTCCACCTCCTGTTACTGTGTAACAGTCTCGATGGGCTGAATGGGCCTCCTCCTGTTCCTGTGTCACAGGCTCGAGGGTCCGGATGTTCCTCCTCCTGTTCCTGTGTCACAGGCTCAGGGGTCTGAATGGGCCTCCTCCTGTTCCTGTGTAACAGGCTCGAGAAGGGGCTGAATGGGCCTCCTCCTGTTCCTGTGTAATAGGTTCGAGGGGCTGAATGGGCCTCCTCCTGTTCCTGTGTAACAGGCTCAAGAAGGGGCTGAATGGGCCTCCTCCTGTTCCTGTGTAACACGCTCTAGGGGACTGACTGGGCCTCCTCCTGTTCCTGTGTAACAGGCTCGAGGGTCAAAATGGGCCTCCTCCTGTTCCTGTGTAACAGGCTCGAGAAGGGACTGAATGGTCCTCCTTCTGTTCCTGTGTAAGAGGCTCGAAGGGCTGAATGGCCTCCTCCTGTTCCTGTGTAACAGGCTCGATGGGCTGAATGGTCCACCTCCTGTTACTGTGTAACAGTCTCGAGGGGCTGAATGGGTCTCCTCCTGTTCCTGTGTAACAGGCTCGAGAAGGGGCTGAATGGGCCTCCTCCTGTTCCTGTGTAACAGGCTTGTGAAGGGGCTGAATGGGCCTCCTCCTGTTCCTGTGTAACAGGCTCGAGAAGGGGTTGAATGGGCCTCCTCCTGTTCCTGTGTAACAGGCTCGAGAGGCTGAATGGGATCCTCCTGTTCCTCTGTAACAGGCTCGAGAAGGGGTTGAATGGGCCTCCTCCTGTTCCTGTGTAACAGGCTCGAGAAGGGGTTGAATGGGCCTCCTCCTGTTCCTGTGTAACAGGAATGAGAAGGGGCTGAATGGGCCTCCTCCTGTTCCTGTGTAACAGGCTCGAGAAGGGTCTGAATGGGCCTCCTCCTGTTCCTGTGTAACAGGCTTGTGAAGGGGCTGAATGGGCCTCCTCCTGTTCCTGTGTAACAGGCTCGAGAAGGGGTTGAATGGGCCTCCTCCTGTTCCTGTGTAACAGGCTCGAGAGGCTGAATGGGATCCTCCTGTTCCTGTGTAACAGGCTCGAGAAGGGGTTGAATGGGCCTCCTCCTGTTCCTGTGTAACAGGCTCGAGAAGGGGTTGAATGGGCCTCCTCCTGTTCCTGTGTAACAGGCTCGAGAAGGGGTTGAATGGGCCTCCTCCTGTTCCTGTGTAACAGTCTCGAGGGGCTGAATGGCCTCCTCCTGTTCCTGTGTAACAGGTTTGAGGGTGAATGGCCTCCTCCTGTTCCTGTGTAACAGGTTCGAGCGTGAATCGGCCTCCTCCTGTTCCTGTGTAACAGGGTTGAGGGGGATGAATGGGCGTCCATTTGTTCCTGTGTAACAGGCTCGAGGGCCTGAATGGGCCTCCGCCTGTTCCTGTGTAACAGGCTCGAGGGGCTGAATGGCCTCCTCCTGTTCCTGTGTAACAGGTTCGAGGGTAAATGGGCCACTTCCTGTTCCTGTGTAACAGGTTCGAGGGGCTGAATGGGCCTCCTCCTGTTCCTGTGTAACAGGTTCGAGGGTAAATGGGCCACTTCCTGTTCCTGTGTAACAGGCTCGAGAAGGGGCTGAATGGGCCTCCTCCTGTTCCTGTGTAACAGGCTCGAGAAGTGGCTGAATGGGCCTCCTCCTGTTCCTGTGTAACAGGCTCGAGGGGCTGAATGGGCCTCCTCCTGTTCCTGAGTAACAAGCTCGAGGGGCTGAATGGGCCTCCTCCTGTTCCTGAGTAACAAGCTCGAGGGGCTGAATGGGCCTCCTCCTGTTCCTGTGTAATAGGTTCGAGAAGGGGATGAATGGGCCTCCTCCTGTTCCTGTGTAACAGGTTCGAGGGGCTGAATTGGCTTCCGCCTGTTCCTGTGTAACAGGCTCGAGGGGTTGAATGGACCTCCTCCTGTTCCTGTGTAACAGGATCGAGAAGGGGATGAATGGGCCTCCTCCTGTTCCTGTGTAACAGGCTCGAGGGGCTGAATGGGCCACTTCCTGTTCCTGTGTAACAGGCTCAAGAGGGTCTGAATGGGCCTCCTCCTGTACCTGTGTAACAGGCTCGAGAAGGGGCTGAATGGGCCTCGTCCTATTCCTGTGTAACAGGCTCGAGAAGGGGCTGAATGGGCCACTTCCTGTTCCTGAGTAACAGGTTCGAGGGGCTGAATGGGCCTCGACCTATTCCTGTGTAATAGGCTCGAGGGGCTGAATGGGCCTCCTCCTGTTCCTGTGTAACAGGCTCAAGAAGGGGCTGAATGGCCTCCTCCTGTTCCTGTGTAACAGGCTCGAGAAGGGGCTGAATGGGCCTCCTCCTGTTCCTGTGTAACAGGCTCAAGAAGGGGCTGAATGGCCTCCTCCTGTTCCTGTGTAACAGGCTCGAGAAGGGGCTGAATGGCCTCCTCCTGTTCCTGTGTAACAGACTCGAGAAGGGGTTGAATGGTCCTCCTCCTGTTCCTGTGTAACAGGCTCGAGGGGCTGAATGGGCCTCCGCCTGTTCCTGTGTAACAGGCTCGAGAAGGGGCTGAATGGGCCTCCTCCTGTTCCTGTGTAACAGGCCCGAGAAGGGGCTGAATGGGCCTCCTCCTGTTCCTGTGTAACAGGCTCGAGAAGGCGCTGAATGGGCCTCCTCATGTTCCTGTGTAACAGACTCGAGGGGCTGAATGGCCTCCTCCTGTTCCTGTGTAAAAGGCTCGAGGGGCTGAATGGGCCTCCTCCTGTTCCTGTGTAACAAGGTCGAGAAGGGGCTGAATGGGCCTCCTCCTGTTCCTGTGTAACAGGCTTGAGAGGGGCTGAATGGACCTCCTCCTGTTCCTGTGTAACAGGCTCGAGGGGCTGAATGGCCTCCTCCTGTTCCTGTGTAACAGGCTCGAGGGGCTGAATGGCCTCCTCCTGTTCCTGTGTAACAGGCTCAAGAGGGGCTGAATGTCCTCCTCCTGTTCCTGTGTAACAGGCTCGAGGGGCTGAATGGTCTTCCTCCTGTTCCTGTGTAACAGGCTCGAGAGGGGCTGAATGGGGCCTCCTCCTGTTCCTGTGTAACAGGCTCGAGAAGGGGCTGAATGGGCCTCCTCCTGTTCCTGTGATCCCTCCTTGTCGAATATCTGTGTTCTCTGCTGGTGGAAACATTCGGTGCCAGAGGAACATGTTCCACAATGTTCAACAACACTGAGTCCAATGCAACATCACTGATTAAAATATTGCTCAAGAATATATTTGTATCTCTTTCTTTAGAAAACAGTAAGTTAAGGTACATGATACATGGGACAGACATTATAAACAAGATTGCATTCGATATATAAATGATATATTCCAAAACCTCAGTATATCAAAAATAACAGATTCAAACAATAATGAAGAACCAACAGAGTCGAAAATTGGCAGACGAATGCTCCCTCTACACATTCCCCATCAAACACTCCCAGGACAGGTACAGCACGGGGTTAGATACAGAATAAATCTCCCTCTACACTGTCCCCATCAAACACTCCCAGGACAGGTACAGCACAGGGTTAGATACAGAGTAAATCTCCCTCTACACCGTCCCCATCAAACACTCCCAGGACAGGTACAGCACGGGGTTAGATACAGAGTAAATCTCCCTCTACACCGTCCCCATCAAACACTCCCAGGACAGGTACAGCACGGGGTTAGATACAGAGTAAATCTCCCTCTGCAGTGTTGAGGGGAGATGAGGGTCCATCAGTGGTCCCTGGGGAACAGAGTCACCTCCCCCCCACACCCCACCTTCGCTTGGCTCTCTGTCGATTCTGGATCTGTGGCGCATCCCTGACTTGAGTGTAAAGTGGGAGAAAATAAATGCGAGGGAGGGAGGTGGCCTGGTTTAAAAGCTGCGGGGGGTGGGGTGGAGGGTGTCTGCTCTCCGACCTTCCAGTTTATTTTTGGGGTGGGGTAGATTCCAGGGGGGGGCGGTGGGGGTTGGGGGGGGCAGATGTGGGGTTGGGGGGTGAGCACCCTCTGGCTCCCCTGGGATGTGCGGCTATGGGGTGGAGGAGGAGGAAGGAGGAAGGTGGGGAGGGGGGGGGGGAACTGGGATTCGGGGGTGGGGGGTGGGTGGGGTAAGGGAGGGGGGGAACTGGGATTCGGGGGGTAGCGGAGGTGGGGGTGTGCATCACACTCCGATTTCTTCGTCCTCCTCTTCAAAGGTGAAGTTGCCTTGTCCCTCCTCCTCCTCCTCCTCCTCCTCCTCCTCCTCCTCCAGGGTTTGGGGGGGGTGTGGGTCGTGAAGGGGTGGGGGGGATCCGGGATTCGGGGATGGGGGGGTGGGTAAGGGAGGGGGGGGAAACCGGGATTCGGGGTGGTGGGTGGGGTGTTTGTGTCACACTCCGATTTCTTCGTCCTCCTCTTGAAAGGTGAATTTGCCTTGTCCCTCCTCCTCCTCCTCCTCCTCCTCCTCCCTTCCCTACTCCTCCTCCTGCCCCTCCTCCTCCTCCGGGGTAGCAAAGGGGGGGGTGGCGGAACTGGGATTAGGACGGTGGGGGTGGTAGCGGAGGGGGGGGTGTGCGTCACACTCCGATTTTGTCGTCCTCCTCTTCAAAGGTGAAGTTGCCTTGTCCCTCCTCCTCCTCCTCCTCCTCCTCCTCCTGCCCCTCCTCCTCCTCCGGGGGGGTGGTGGGAGGTTGGGGTGGGGGGGAGGGTGGGTAGTGGGGGGGGGTGGGGGATCCAGGATTTGGGGGGGGTGGGGTAGCGGAGGTGGGGGTGTGCGTCACACTCCGATTTCGTCGTCCTCCTCTTCAAAGGTGAAGTTGCCTTGTCCCTCCTCCTCCTCCTCCTCCTCCTCCTCCTCCTCCCCCTCCTCCTGCTCCGGGGGGTGGTGGGGGGTGGGGGAGGGTGGGTAGTGGGGGGGGTGGGGGATCCAGTATTTGAGGGGTGGGTAGCGGAGGTGGGGGTGTGCGTCACACTCCGATTTCTTCGTCCTCCTCTTCAAAGGTGAAGTTGCCTTGTCCCTCCTCCTCCTCCTCCTCCTCCTCCTCCTCCTCCTCCTGCCCCTCCTGCTCCCTCCGGACCGAGGGGCTGACCGGTTCCCCCACCCTCTCTGGCCCCCGCGTCCCCAGGGTCCGGTCCGAGGGGCCGGCTCCCTTCTCCATCACCCCCAGGACCTCGCTCAGCATGGAGGGGCCCAGGTCCACCTGGAACAGGGAGAGCACGGACTCGGCCGCCCTCATGGACCCCGTGGAGGGGTCAGGAGGCGGAGGAGGAGGAGGAGGAGGAGGAGGAGGGGGGGAGGAGGAGGAGGAGGGGGGCAAGGCCGCCCCCTGCTGGGCCACCCTCTGCCCCCCGCAACCTCCCTCGGGCTGGACCTCCCCCTCCCCCTCCTCCTCCTCCTCCTCCTCCTCCTCCTCGCCCCTCCCCGCCCCCTCCTCCCGCCTCTTGCTGAGGAAGGAGGTGTCCCCGAAGGCCTCGCCCCCCCTCCCCACGTGCATGGTGTGCCGGAAGTCGCCCAGCGGGGCACTGATCATCTCGCGGGTCAGGTCCAACCGGGACCGCCTCTTGCCCTGGGGCCCGCTCTGGCCCAACGGCTTCAGGATGGGCATCCTCCACACCCAGCGGGGTGACCCCCCCACCCCCCCCTCCCCACCGAGGGGGCAGCGGGCCGGAGCCTGGAGGGGTCAGCGAGATCGTGGAGGGGTCAGCGAGGGTGGGGAGGGGTCAGCGAGAGTGGGGAGGGGTCAGCGAGCGGGTCGAGGGGTCAGCGAGAGCGGGGAGGGGTCAGCGAGAGCGGGGAGGGGTCAGCGAGGGTGGGGGAGGGGTCAGCGAGGGTGGGGGAGGGGTCAGCGAGTGTGGGGAGGGGTCAGCGAGAGCGGGCAGGGGTCAGCGAGGGTGAGGAGGGGTCAGCGAGGGCGTGGAGGGGTCAGCGAGGGTGGGGAGGGGTCAGCGAGGGTGAGGAGGGGTCAGCGAGAGTGGGGAGGGGTCAGCGAGAGTGGGGAGGAGTCAGCGAGGGTGGGGGAGGGGTCAGCGAGGTGGGGGTGAATGGAAAAGTGATTCGCCTCAACTTACAATGCACTGAGTCTTTATACTCGAAAAATAATGAAACCTTTGCACTCACACTCACACTCTCTCTCTCTCACACTCACACTCTCTCTCACACTCACACTCTCTCACACTCACACTCACACTCTCTCTCTCTCACACTCACACTCTCTCTCACACTCACACTCTCTCACACTCACACTCACACTCTCTCTCTCTCACACTCACACTCTCTCTCACACTCACACTCTCTCACACTCACACTCACACTCTCTCTCTCTCACACTCACACTCTCTCACACTCACACTCTCTCTCTCTCAATATAACGCTGTATTGGACTGGAGTCTCTCTCTCTCCGGCACTCTCGATATAACGCTGTATTGGACTGGAGTCTCTCTCTCTCTCTCCGGCACTCTCGATGTAACGCTGTATTGGACTGGAGTCTCTCTCTCTCCGGCACTCTCGATGTAACGCTGTATTGGACTGGAGTCTCTGTCTCTCTCTCCGGCACTCTCGATGTAACGCTGTATTGGACTGGAGTCTCTCTCTCTCTCTCCGGCACTCTCGATGTAACGCTGTATTGGACTGGAGTCTCTCTCTCTCTCTCCGGCACTCTCGATATAACGCTGTATTGGACTGGAGTCTCTGTCTCTCTCTCCGGCACTCTCGATATAACGCTGTATTGGACTGGAGTCTCTGTCTCTCTCTCCGGCACTGTCGATATAACGCTGTATTGGACTGGAGTCTCTCTGTCTCTCTCCCTCTTCCTCTGTTTCAGTGTCCAGTCACTCTCTCCTCAAGCAAATCCCGCTGCCGATTCAGCCCCTTTCCCAGGGATTCCTGGGATCCCGGTGGAG
This sequence comes from Carcharodon carcharias, assembly GCF_017639515.1. Taxonomy (NCBI): domain Eukaryota; kingdom Metazoa; phylum Chordata; class Chondrichthyes; order Lamniformes; family Lamnidae; genus Carcharodon; species Carcharodon carcharias. The sequence goes on from NW_024470844.1 coordinate 456,227, forward strand.
ACCCCGACGAGACTGGGATCTTGCTTTGCTTTCTTTCTCTCTCTCTCTCTCTCTCTCTCTCCCTCGCTCGCTCGCTCGCTCCCTCTCTCTCTCTGTCTGCTGCGTCTGAGCAGGGTGTGGCTCCTGATCACATTACCCTCACCTGTCAGGAAGGAAGGAGACGGGAGAGAGAATCAGGGTGACAGACAGAGGGAACACACAGACACACCGCCCGGGAATAGGTCTCACACGCACCCCCACCCACACCCTTCCCTGCTTGGCACAGGCGAGATTCGAACCTGTGAATCTGTGAAGCAAATCTCGGGAAGAGAAAGCATGTGGGTCTCATGCGCCTGGCTGCCAAACTCTCTCTCTCTCTCTACCCCGCACAGCTCCGAATCCTCCTTCCCACAATTACAATTCCCAAATTGTGAAATCTGCCTCTCTCCCACCAACCCCCCCTTTCCCCATTCCACTTTAACATTTAAATTGGTGGTGGTGGTGGGGAGGAGAGAGGTACTTATTTCTTTAAAAAAAAACATAAGCTCTTATAGATCCAGCCCCTTCCAAACAGCCTCGAACAGGATAAACTTCCTCTCAACTCCTGACCCACTTGGCAATACCTTTTTTTCCTAAATATATTCGAAGTTTAAATCTGTCTCCTTCCCTCTCTCTCTTTCTCCCCCCCCCCCACCACCTCCACACACACTCACTCACCCAGAGAATTAGGCAGATTTTCTCAGTAGAAATTCCCACATTTTCTTCTGTTCTCTCTCTCTCTCTCTCTCTCTCCCTCTGCCACTTCCTGATGGATTTTCACGCTGGGAAAATGAGTCCCTCCTCTGACGTGTCGAAGGACAGACTTATTTCCTGCCTCTCATTTACTCTGTAACCTTGGAATGCAGGAACCTGCTCACGCAAACAAACACACACGTACTCACTCAAACACACACACTCACACACACACACACACACACACACGTACTCACTCAAACACACACTCACACACACACACACACACACACACGTACTCACTCAAACACACATACTCACACACACACACACACACACACACACGTACTCACTCAAACACACACACTCACACACACGTACTCACTCAAACACACACACTCAGACACACACACACACACATACTCACTCAAACACACACACACACACACGTACTCACTCAAACACACACACTCACACACACACGTACTCACTCAAACACACACACTCACACACACACACACACGTACTCACTCAAACACACACACTCACACACACACACACACACGTACTCACTCAAACACACACACTCACACACACACACACACACGTACTCACTCAAACACACACACACTCACTCGTACTCACTCAAACACAAACACACACACACACACACACACACACGTACTCACTCAAACACACACACACTCACTCGTACTCACTCAAACACAAACACACACACACAAACACACACGTACTCACTCAAACACACACACACATACAAAGAAACACACACGTACTCACTCAAACAAACACACACACTCAAACAAACACACACACTCAAACAAACACACGCACTCAAACAAACACACACGTACTCACTCAAACAAACACACGTACTCACTCAGACAAACACACACACACTCAAACAAACACACACGTACTCACTCAAATAAACACACACGTACTCACTCAAACAAACACACACACTCTCAAACAAACACACACACACTCACTTAAACAAACACAAACAATCTCGCACACGCAGAATCACTCACACACCCACACAATCACTCTCTCACACACACAATCACCCTCTCACACACACACAATCAATCTCTCTCACACACACAATCAATCTCACACACACAATCACACACAATCACTCTCACACACGCACACAATCACACTCACACACACAATCACACTCACACATACACAATCACACACACACACAGAATCACACACACACACACAATCTTTCTCACACACACACACAATCACTCTAAACACACACACAATCTTTCTCACACACACACACAATCACTCTAAACACACACACAATCACTCACACACACAATCACTCTCTCACACACACACACACACACTCTCTCTCTCACACACACAATCACTCTCTCACACACACACACACACACTCTCTCTCTCACACACACAATCACTCTCTCACACACACAATCACTCTCTCACACACACACACACACACACACTCTCTCTCTCACACACACAATCACTCTCTCACACACACAATCACTCTCTCACACACACAATCATTCTCACACACACAATCACTCTCTCACACAAACACAAACAATCTTGCACACGCAGAATCACTCACACACCCACACAATCACTCTCTCACACACACAATCAATCTCTCTCACACACACAATCAATCTCACACACGCATTCACACACAATCACTCTCACACACACATACACAATCACCCTCTCACACACACACAATCAATCTCTCTCACACACACAATCAATCTCACACACGCATTCACACACAATCACTCTCACACACAAATACACAATCACTCTCACACACACAATCTTTCTCACACACACACACAATCACTCTAAACACACACACAATCACTCACACACACAATCACTCTCTCACACACACAATCACTCTCTCACACACACAATCATTCTCACACACACAATCACTCTCTCACACAAACACAAACAATCTTGCACACGCAGAATCACTCACACACCCACACAATCACTCTCTCACACACACAATCACCCTCTCACACACACACAATCAATCTCTCTCACACACACAATCAATCTCACACACGCATTCACACACAATCACTCTCACACACAAATACACAATCACTCTCACACACACAATCACTCTCACACACACACAATCACTCTCACACACACACAATCACTCTCACACACACAATCACTCTCACACACACACAATCAATCTCACACACGCACAATCACTCACACACACAATCACACTCACACACGCACACAATCAATCTCTCTCACACACACAATCAATCTCACACACGCAATCACACACAATCACTGTCACACACACATACACAATCACTCTCACACACACAATCACTCTCACACACACACAATCACTCTCTCACACACACACAATCAATCTCACACACGCACAATCACTCTCACACACACACACAATCACACTCACACACGCACACAATCACACTCACACACACAACCACACTCACACATACACAATCACTCACACACACAATCACCCTCACACACACACACAATCAGTCTCACACACACATACACAATCACTCACACACACAAAATCACTCTCACGCGCACACACACACATACACACACAATCACTCTCTCACACACAATCACTCTCACACACACACAAACAAACACTCTCACACACACAATCACTCTCACACACACACACACACACACAATCACTCTCTCACACACACACAATCACTCTCTCACACACACACAATCACACTCACACACACAATCACTCTCTCACACACACAATCACACTCACACACACACACAATCACTCTCTCACAAACACAATCACCCTCTCACACAAACACACAATCACCCTCTCACACACACACACAATCACCCTCTCACACATACACAATCAATCTCACACAAACAATCACACACACACACAATCACGCTCACACACATACACAATCACTCAGACATACAATCACACTCACACACACACAATCACACTCACACACATACACAATCACTCTCACACACACAATCACACTCACACACACAAACAATCACACTCACACACACAATCACACTCACAGACACACAATCACTCTCTCACACACACAATCACCCTCTCACACACACACACAATCACCCTCTCACACACACACAATCACTCTCTCACACACACAATCATTCTCACACACACACAATCAATCTCACACTCACAATCACTCTCACACACACATACACAATCACTCTCACACACACAATCACTCTCACACACACACAATCACTCTCTCACACACACACAATCACACACACACACACAATCACACTCACACACACACAATCACTCTCACACACACAATCACACTCACACACACACACAATCACACTCACACACACAATCACACTCACACACACACAATCACTCTCTCACACACACAATCACCCTCTCACACACACACAATCACTCTCTCACACACACACAATCAATCTCACACACACACACAATTAATCTCACACACACAATCACACACACACACACAATCATTCTCACACACACATACACAATCACTCTCACACACACAATCACACTCACACACACACACACAATCACTCTCACACACACATTCACACTCACACACACACACAATCACACTCACACAATCACACTCACACACACAATCACACTCACACACACAATCACTCTCTCACACACACAATCACACTCACACACACACACAATCACTCTCTCACACACACACAATCACTCTCTCACACACACACAATCACACTCACACACACAATCATTCTCTCACACACACAATCACACTCACACACATACACAATCACTCTCTCTCACACACACAATCACTCTCTCACACACACATAATCACACTCACACACACAATCACTGTCTCACACACACAATCACACTCACACACACACACAATCACTCTCTCACAAACACAATCACCCTCTCACACAAACACACAATCACCCTCTCACACACACACACAATCACCCTCTCACACATACACACAATCACCCTCTCACACATACACAATCAATCTCACACAAACAATCACACACACACACAATCACGCTCACACACATACACAATCACTCAGACATACAATCACACTCACACACACACACAATCACACTCACATACATACACAATCACTCTCACACACACACAATCACACTCACACACTCAAACAATCACACTCACACACACAATCACACTCACAGACACACAATCACTCTCTCACACACACAATCACCCTCTCACACACACACACAATCACCCTCTCACACACACACAATCACTCTCTCTCACACACACAATCATTCTCACACACACACAATCAATCTCACACTCACAATCACTCTCACACACACATACACAATCACTCTCACACACACAATCACTTCACACACACACAATCACTCTCGCACACACACACAATCACACACACACACACAATCACACTCACACACACACAATCACTCTCACACACACAATCACACTCACACACACACAATCACTCTCTCACACACACAATCACCCTCTCTCTCACACACACACACAATCACCCTCTCACACACACACAATCACTCTCTCACACACACACAACCAATCTCACACACACACACAATTAATCTCACACACACAATCACACACACACACACAATCATTCTCACACACACATACACAATCACTCTCACACACACAATCACACTCACACACACACACACAATCACTCTCACACACACATTCACACTCACACACACACACAATCACACTCACACAATCACACTCACACACACAATCACACTCACACACACAATCACTCTCTCACACACACAATCACACTCACACACACACACACAATCACTCTCACACACACATTCACACTCACACACACACACAATCACACTCACACAATCACACTCACACACACAATCACTCTCTCACACACACAATCACACTCACACACACACACAATCACTCTCTCACACACACACACATACACAATCAGTCTCACACACACATTCTCACACACACAATCACTCACACACACACACACACAATCTTTCGCACACACTCTCTCTCACACACACTCTCTCTCTCACACACATTCTCTCTCTCACTCACTCTCTCTCACACACACACACTCTCTCTCACCTACACACTCTCTCTCATGCACACACTCTCACACACACACTCTCTCTCAAACACACTCTCTCTCTCACACACACACCCTCTCTCTCTCACACACTCTCTCACTCACTCTCTCTCACATACACACTCTCTCTCACACACACATTCTCTCACACACACACACTCTCTCTCAAACACTCACTCTCTCTCACATACACTCTCTCACTCACTCTCTCTCACATACACACACACTTTCGCTCTCTCTCTCACTCACTCTCTCTCTCACACACACACACTCTCTCTCACACACACTCTCTCTCTCACACACACACTCTCTCTCACACACACACTCTCTCTCACACACAC